>NW_026115095.1:0-196124 GCF_025201925.1 Gopherus flavomarginatus
GGGGCCATGACTCCAGCTCAGAGGCCCAACCCGTGCGCGCCCTAACCCCCAGATCCAGATGGCCCCACCTGTGCGGGCCCCTGACCCCAGCTCCGCGGAACCCCACCCGTGGGGGCCCGACCCCAGCGCCAGAGGCCCAACCCGTGCAGGCCCTGGACCCCAAATCCAGGGGCCCAACCCGTCGGGGCCCTGACCCAGCTCCAGGGGCCCAAAACGTTGCGGGCCATGAACCAGCTCCAGGCCCAAAACCGTGCGGGCACTTACCCAAAGACTCCAGGGGCACAATCCGTGGGACCCCAGACCCAGCTCCAGGGGCCCAACCGTGGGGCCATGACCCAGCTCAGGGGCGCAGACCATGCGGGCCCTGCCCCCAGCTCCAGGGCCGAAATCGTGGGAGCCTGAGCCCAACCTCAAGGGCCCAACCCGTGTGGGTCCTGAATCCCAGCTCCAGGGGCCCATCCCGTGCGGACCCTGATCCCACCTCCAGAAACCCCAACATGTTTGGGTCCTGACCCCAGCTCCAGAGGCCCAACCTGTAGGCGCCCTGACCCCAGCTCTAGGGCCCAAACCCGTGGGGGTCGCTGACCGCAGCTCCAGGGGCCCAAACTGTTGGGGTCCTTGACCCCAGGTTCCAGGGGCCCAACCTCTGCGAGCCCTGACCTCAGCTCCAGGGGCAAACCAGCGGGTCACCTAACCCCAGCTCCAGGGGTCAAACCCTGTGCGGGGCCTCACCCCAGTTCCAGAGGCCAAACCGATGGGGTCCCTCCACCCCATCTCCCGGGGCCACTCGTGTAGGCCCTGACCACAGCTCAGGGGCCAAAAACTCTGGGGGGCCCTGACCCCAGCTTCCTGGGCCCAACCCTTGCGGGTGATGAACCCCAGCTCCAGGGCCCCAACCGTGGGGGCCCTTACCCAAGCTCCAGGGGCACAATCCGTGTGGACCAAACCACAGATCAGTGGTAAACCGTGGGGGCTGACCCCAGCTCCAGGGGCCCAGACCAGCGGGCCCTCCCCAGCTCCAGGGGCCGAAATCGTGGGGGCCCTGACCCCAGCTCCAGGGGCCCACACCCGTGGGGGCCCTGACCCCAGCTCCAGGGGCCTAACATGTGTGGGCCCTGACCCCGCTCCAGGTGCCCCAACAGTGGGGGCCCTGAGACCAGCTCCAAGGGCCCAACCCGTGCGGGTCCCTGACCCGACCTCCAGGGGCTCCACCCTTGGGGGCCCTGACCCTAGCTCCAGGGGCCCCACCCTTGCTCGCCCTGACCGCAGTTCCAGGGGCCCCCCCCGTGCAGGCCCTGACCCCAGCTCCAGTGGCCCCACCCATGGGGCCCTGACCCCAGCTCCAGGGGCCCAACCCGTGCGGGCCCTGACCCCAGCTCCAGGGGCCTTACCCGTGCAGGCCATGACCCTAGCTCCAGGGGCCGAACTCGTGGGATCCTTGACCCCAGCTCCAGGGGCCCAAACCTGTGTTGGTCCTGACCCCAGCTCCAGGGGCCCAACCCGTAGGTGCCCAGACACCAGCTCCAGGGCCCAAACCCGTGCAGGTCCTGACCGCAGCTACAGGGGCCCAATCCAAGCAGGCGTAACCGCAGCTCCAGGGGCCAACCTGTGGGGGTCCCGACCCCAGTTCCAGGTGCCCAACCCCTGCAGGGCCCTGACGCCAGTTCCAGAGGCTCAACCCGTGGGGGCCCTGGCCCAGCTGCAGTTACCCAACCCGTTGGGGGCCCTGACCCTATCTGCAGGGGCCAACCCGTTCGTGCCCTGACCCCACCTCCAGGGACCAAGACCCGTGCGTCCCCTAACCCCAGTTCCAGGGGCCCAACCCGTGGAGGACGTGAACCCAGCTCCAGGGGCCACCCACCGTGGAGGCCCTGACCCCAGCTCCAGAAGCCCCCGCCCGTCTCGGCCCTGACCCACAGATTCAGGGGCCCAACATGGGGGTCTGGAACCCAGCTCCAGAGCCCCAACCCTGCGGGTTCTGAACCCCAGCTCCAGGGGCACTCCCCATGGCGGCCCTGACCCCAGCTTCAGGGGCCGAACCCGTGCGGGCCCTGAACCAGTCCAGGGCCAAATCCGTGAGGGCTCTGACCCCAGCTCCAGGGGTCCCCACCAGTGGGGCCCTGACCCGAGCTCCTGGGGGCCCAACCCGTGGGGCCCCTAACCCCAGCTCCAGGGGTCTGACCCGCGTGGGCTCTTACCCCAGCTCAAGGGGCCCAACCCGGGGGGGCCCAGACCCCAGGTCCAGGGGCCAACCCATGCGGGTCGTGACCCAGCTCCAGGGGCCACACCGTGGGGAGCCTGACCCCAGCTCTAGAGGCCCAACCCATGTTGCCTCTGACCCCAGCTCCAGGTGCCCAACCCGTGTTGGCCCTGTCCCCAGCTCCAGGGGCCCCACCCGTGTTGGCCCTGACCGAAGCTCCAGGGGCACAACCCCGTGGGGGCCCTGACCCCAGCTCCGGGGGACCAACCCATGCGGGCCCTGACCACAGCTCCAGGGGCCCAATCCGTGGGGGCTGTGACCCCAGCTCCATGAGCTCCACCCGTAGGGGCCCTGACCCCAACTCCAGGGGCCCAACCTATGCGGGCCCTGACCCAGCTCCTGCGGGGAACCCGTGGGGGCCCTCACCCCAGCTCCAGGGGCCCAACCCGTGTGGGACCCTGACCCCAGCTCCAGGGGCCCAACCTGTGGGCCCTGACCCCAGCTCCAGGGCCCATCCTGTGCGGGCCGTCACTCCAGCTCCACGGGCACAACCCGTGCGTGCCCTCACCTCTGCTCCAGGGGCCCAACCCCAAGGGCCCTCAACCCAAGCTCCAGGGGCCCAACCCCTCAGGGGCCCA
This sequence comes from Gopherus flavomarginatus, assembly GCF_025201925.1. Lineage (NCBI taxonomy): Eukaryota > Metazoa > Chordata > Testudines > Testudinidae > Gopherus > Gopherus flavomarginatus. The sequence continues at coordinate 2,839 of NW_026115095.1, forward strand.
ACCGAAGCTCCAGGGGCCCAACCCCTGGAGGCCCCAACCCCAGCTCCAGGGGCCCAACCCCTGGGGGCCCAACCGCAGCTCAGGGGCCCAACCCCTGGGGGTGCCAACCTGCAGCTCCAGGGCTCCAACCCTGGGGACCCCAACCCCAGCTCCAGGGGCCCAACCCGTGGGGGCCCCCAACTGTAGCTCCAGGGCCCAAGCCCTGGGGCTCCAACCCCAGCAATAGGGTCCCACCCGTGGGCCCCAACCGTAGCTCCAGGGGCCTAACCCTCAGAGCAAAAACCCCAGCAATAGGGGCGCAGCCCCTGGAGGACCCCAACCCCAGTTCCAGGGGTGCCCTGGGGGCCCCAACATAGCTCCAGGGGCCCAACCCCTGGGGAAACAACCCCAGCGCCAGGGCACAACCCTGCGGGCCCCAACTCAGCATAGGGGCCTACCCCGGGGCCCCAATCCCAGCTCCAGGGTCCAACCCCTGGGGGCAACAACCGTAGCTCCAGGGCCCCAACGCTGGGGGCCCTAACCTCAGCTCCAGGGGCCCAACCTCTGGGAGCCCCAACCGTAGCTTCAGGGGCCCAACTCCTCGGGGCCCGAACCGCAGCAATAGGGGCCCAACCCCTGGGGGCCCCAACCCCAGCTCCATGGGGCCCAACCCCTGGGGCCCCAACCGTAGCTGCAGGAACCCAACCCTGGGGGCCCAACCCCAGCTCCAGGTGCCAAACCCCTGGGGGCCCAGCCGCAGCAAAAGGGGCCCAGGACCTGGCGGCCCCAACCCCAGCTCCGGGGTCGCAACCCCTGGGGGCCCCACCCGTAGCTCCAGGGGCCCAATCCCTCAGGGCCCAAACCCCAGCTCCAGGGGCCCAATCCCTGGGGTCCCCAACCGCAACAATAGGGGCCCAGCCCCTAGGGCCCAACCCCAGCTCCAGGGGACCAAACCCTGGGGAGCACCAAACCCAGATCCAGGGACAATCCCTGGGGCCCTCAACCCCAGGTCCAGGGGCCCAACCCCGGGGGCCCCAACCCCAGCTCCAAGGCCCCAAACCCCGGGGGCCCGAACCCAGGTCCAGGGGCCTGAACCCCTGTGGTGGCCCCAACCCCAGCTCCAGGGACCCAAACCCTGGGGGCCACAACGTAGCTCCAGGGGCCCAACCCCTGGGGGTCCGAACCCCAGCTAGGGGCCCAACCCCTGGAGGCCACAAACCCAAGCTCCAGGGGCCCAACCCCTGGGGGCCCAACCTAGCTCCAGGGGTCCCAAACCCTGGGGGACTCAACCCCAGCTCCAGGGTCCCAACCTCTGGGGACGCCAACCCATTGCTCCAGGGGCCCTACCCCTCGGGGCCCAACCCAGCCCAGGGGCCCAACCCTGGGGCCCCAACTGTAGCTCCGGGGCCCAAGCCCTGGGGCTCCAACCCCAGCAATAGGGTCCCAGCCCCGTGGGCCCCAACCGTAGCTCGAGGGGCCTAACCCCTCAGAGCAAAAACCCCAGCAAGGGCGCAGCCCCTGGGGAGACCCCAACCCCAGTTCCAGGGGCCCAACCCCTGGGGGTCCCAACCGTAGCTCCAGGGGCCCAACCCCTGGGGACACAACCCCAGGCCAGGGGCACAAACCCTGGGGCCCCAAAAGTAGTTCCAAAGGCCCAACCCCTGGAGACCCCAAGCCAGCTCCAGGGACCCAACCCCTGAGGCCCCAACAAAAGTAGCTCCAGGGGCCCAACCCCTGGGGGCCCCAACTGTGGCTTCAGAGGCGCAACCGCTGGGGGCCCAACACCAGCAATAGGGGCCCAACCCCTGGGGGCCCCACCCCAGCTCCCGGGCCCAACCCCCGGGGGCCCCAACCGTAGCTCCAGGGGCCCAACCCCTGGGGGCCCCAACCGTGGCTCCAGGGGCCCAACCCCTGAGGGCCCAACCCCAGCAATAGGGGCCCAACCCCTGGGGCCCCAAACCGTAGCTCCACGCCCAACCCCGGGGGGCCCCAACCCCAGCAATAGGGGCCCAGACCCTGGGGGCCCCAACCCAGCTCCAGGGACCAAAACCCTAGGGGCCTCAACCCCAGCAATAGGGGCCAAACCCCGGGGGCCCCAACCCCAGCTCCAGGGGCCCAACCCCTGGGGGCCCCAACCGTAAATCCAGGGGCCCAACCCCTGGGGCCCAACCCCAGCAATAGGGCCCAAACCCTGGGGGCCACAACCCCAGCTCCAGGGCCCAACCCTGGTGGCCCAACCCAGCTCTAGGGGCCCAACCCCTGGGGCCTCAACTCCAGCTCCAGGGGCCCAACCCCTGATTGCCCCAACCCCAGCTCCAGGGGCCCAAGTCCTGGGGGCCCCAACCCCAGCAATAGGGCCCAACCCCTGGACGCCCCTAACCCCAGGTCCAGGGTCCCAATCCCTAGGGGCCCCAACCGTAGCTCCAGGGGTCCAATTCCTGGGGGCCCCAACCCCAGCTCCAGGGGCCCAACCCCTGGGGGTCCCAACCGTAAATCCAGGAGCCCAACCCCTAGGGGCACAACCCCAGCAATAGGGCCCCAAACCCTGGGGGCACCAACCCCAGCCCAGCGGCCCAACCCCTCGGGGCCCCAATCCCACCTCTAGGGGCCCAACCCCTGGGGGCCCCAACCCCAGCTCCAGGGGCCCAACCCCTGGGGCCCCAACCCCAGCTCCAGGGCCCAACCCCTGGGGGCCCCAACCTAGCAATAGGAGCCCAACCCCTGGGGCCCCAACCCCAGGTCCAGGGTCCCAACCCCTAGGGGCCCCAACCGTAGCTCCAGGGGCCAACCCCTGGGGGCCCCAACCCCAGCTCCAGGGGCCCAACCCCTAGGGACCCCAACACCAGCTTCAGGGTCCCAAACCCTGGGGGCCCCAACCCCAGCTCCAGGGGCCCAACCCCTGGAGGCCCCAACCGTAGCTCCAAGGGGCCCAACCCCTGAGGCCCCAACCCCAGCTCCAGGGGTCTAAACCCTGGGTCCCCAACCCAGCTCCAGGGGTCCAACCCCTGGGGCCCAACCCCAGCAATAGGGGCCCAGCCCCTGGGGGCCCCAACCCAGCTCCAGGGGCCCAAACCCTGCGGCCCTCAACCCCAGCTAAAGGGGCCCAACCCATCGGGACAGCAACCGTAGCTCCAGGGACCAAACCCTGTTAGGGCCCCAACCCCAGCTCCAGGGTCCAAACCCCTGAGGGCCCCAACCCAGCAATTTGGCACAACCCCTGGGGGCCCCAACCCCACCTCCAGGGGCCCAACCCATGGGGGCCCCAACCGTAGCTCCAGGGGCCCAACCCCTGGGGGCCCCAACCCCAGATCCAGGGGCCCAACCCCTGGGGCCCCAACCGTAGCTCCTGGGCCCAACCCCTGGGGGCCCCAAACCCCAGCTCCAATGGCCCAACCCCTAGGGCCCCAACCATAGCTCCAGGGGCCCAACCCCATGGGGCCTCAACCCGAGCTCCAAGGGCCGAACCCCTGGGGCCCCAACCGTAGCTCCTGGGCCCAACCCCTGGGGGCCCCAACCCCAGCTCCAAGGCCCAACCCGTAGGGATCCCAACCCCAGCTCCAGGGGCCCAACCCATGGGGCCTCCAACCCGAGCTCCAAGGGCCGAACCCTGGGGCACAAACCGTAACTCCAGGGACCCAACCCCTGGAGCCCCAACCCACTCCAGGGGCCCAACCCCTGGGGTCCTAACCCCAGCTCAAGGGGCCCAACCCCTGGGGGCCCCTAAAGTAGCTCCAGCGGCCCAACCCCTGGGGGCCCCAACCCCAGGTCCAGGGTCCCAACCCCTGGGGGCCCCAACCGTAGCTCCAGGGGTCAACTCCTGGGAGCCCCAGCCCCAGCAATAGGAGCCCAACCCCTGGGGGTCCCAACCGTAGCTCCAGGGACCCAACCCCTGGAGACCAACCGTAGCTCCAGGGGCCCAACCTCTGGGGGCTCCATCCATAGCTCCAGGGGACCAACCCCTGGGGGCCCCAACCGTAGCTCCAGGGGCCCATCCCCGGGGGCCCCAACCCCAGCTCCAGGAGCCCAACCCCTGGGGGCCCCAACCCCAGCTCCAGGGGCCCAACCCCTGGGGCCCCAACCCCAGCTCCAGGGGCCCAATCCCTGGGGGCCGCAACCCCAGCTCCAGGGCCCAACCCCTGGGTCCCCAATCACAGCTCCAGGGGCCCAAACCCTGGGGCCCCAACCGTAGCTCAAGGGGCCCAACCCGTGGGGGTCCAACCCTAGCTCCAGGGACCAAACCCTGGGGCCCCAACCCCAGCTCCAGGGGCCCAACCCCTGGGGGCCCCAATCGTAGCTCCAGAGGCCCAACCCCTGGTGGCCCCAACCCTAGCTCCAGGGGCCCAACCCCTGGGGCCCTCAACTCCAGCTCCAGGGGCCAACCCCTAGGGGCCCCAACCGTAGCTCCAGGGGCCCAACCCCTGGGGGCCCCAATCCATAGCTGCAGGGCCCAACCTCTGGGGGCCCCAACCAAGCTCTAGGGGCCCAACCCCTGGGGCCCCAACCGTAGCTCCAAGGGCCCACCCCTTGGGCCCCAACCATAGCTCCAGGGGCCCAACCCCTGGGCCCCAACCGTAGCTCCAGGGGCGCCAACCCCTGGGGACCCAACCCCAGCTCCAGGGGCCCAACCCCTGGGGGCCCCAACCGTAGCTCCAGGGGCCCAACCCCTGGGGCCCCAACACCAGCAATAGGGAGCCAACCCCTGGGGCCTCAACCGTAGCTCCAGGGGCCCAAACCCTAGGGGCCCCCCAGCTCCAGGGGCAACCCCTAGGGCCCCAACCCCTGCTCCAGGGCCCAAACCCTGGGGGCCCCAACGTTAGCTCCAGGGTCCCAACCCCTGGGGCTCCCAACCCCAGCTCCAGGGGCCCAACCCCTGGGAGCCCCAACCGTAGCTCCAGAGGCGAAAACCCCTGGGGGCCCCAACCCCAGCTCAAGGGGCCCAAACCTCTGGGGCCCCAACCGTTAGCTCCAGGGCCCAACCCCTGGAGTCCCAACCCCAGCTCCAGAGGTCCAACCCCTGGGGCCCCAGCGTAGCTCCAGTGGCGAAACCCCTGGGGGCCCCAACCCCAGCTCCAGGGGCCCAACCCCTGGGGCCCCAACGTAGCTCCAGGGTCCCAACCCCTGGGAGTCCCAACCCCAGCTATGACGGCCCAACCCCTGGGGCCCCAACCCCAGCTCCAGGGGCCCACCCCTGGGGCCCCAATTGTAGCTCCAGCGGCCCAACCCCTGGGGGCCCCAACCCCAGCACCAGGGGCCCAACCCCTGGGGCCCTAAAACCCAGCTCTAAGAGGCCAACCCCTTTGGGGCCCCAACCGTAGCTCCAGGGGCCCAACCCCTGGGGCCCCAACCGCAGCTCTAGGGCCCAAACCCTGGGGCCCTCAACCCCAGCTAAAGGGGCCCAACCCGTGGGGAGAGCAACCGTAGCTCCAGGGACCAAACCCTGTTAGTCCCAACCCCAGCTCCCGGGCCCAACCTCGGGGGCCCCAACCCCAGCTCCAGGGGCCCAACGCCTGGGGGCCCCAACCCAAGCTCCAGGAGCCCAAACCCTCGGGCCCCAACCGTAGCTCCAGGGGCCCAACCCTTGGGGTCCCCAACCCCAGCTCCAGGGGCCCAACCCCTGGGGGCCCCAACCCCAGCTCCAGGGCCCAACCCCTGGGGTTCCAAATCACAGCTCCAGGGGCCCAACCCTGGGGGCCCCAACCGTAGCTCAAGGGGCCCAACCCAGGGGGGTCCCAACCCCAGCTATGACAGTCCAATCCCTGGGGGCCCCAACCCCAGCTCCAGGGGCCCAACCCCTTTGGGGCCCCAATCGTAGCTCCAGCTGCCCAACCCCTGGGGGCCCCAACCCCAGCACCAGGGGCCCAACCCCTGGGGCCCTAAAACCCAGCTCTAGGAGGCCAACCCCTAGGGGCCCCAACCATAGCTCCAGGGGCCCAACCCCTGGAGGCCCCAATCCCAGGAATAGGGGCCCAACCTCTGGGAGCCCCAACCACAACTCTAGGGGCCCGACTCCTGGGGACCCCAACCCTAACTCCAAGGGCCCAACCGCTTGGGGCCCCAACCCCAGCTCCAGGGGCCCAACCCCTGGGGGCCCCAAACGTAGCTCCAGGGGCACAACAACTCGGGGACCCAACCCAAGCAGTAGGGGCCCAACCCCTGGGGGCCCCAACCGTAGCTCTATGGGCCCAACCCCTGGGGCCCCAACCCCAGCAATAGGGAGCCAACCCCTGGGGCCTCAACCGTAGCTCCAGGGGCCCAACCCCTGGGGGCCCCAACCATAGCTCCAGGGGACCAACCCCTGGGGGCCCCAACCCCAGCTCCAGGGGCCCAAACCCTGGGGGCCCCAACGTTAGCTCCAGGGTCCCAACCCCTGGGAGTCCCAACCCCAGCTCCAGGGGTCCAACCCCTGGGGCCCCAACCATAGCTCCAGGGGCCCATGCCCTGAGGGCCCCAACCGTAGCTTCAGGGGCCCAACCCCTGGGGCCCTCAACCCCAGCTCCAGGGGCCGAACCCCTCGGGATAACAACCGTAGCTCCAGGGGCCCAACCCCTCGGGGCCCCAACCCCAGTAATAGGGGCCCAACGCTTGCGGGCCCAACCGTAGCTCCAGGGGTCCAACCCCTCGGGTCCCCAACCCCAGAAATAGGGGCCCAGCCCCTGGGGCCCGAACCGTATCTCCAGGGGCCCAACCCCTGGGGGCCCCACCGTAGCTCCAGGGCCCAACCCCTGGGGGCCCCAACCCCAGCAATAGGGGCCCAACCTCTGGGGGCTCCAACCCCAGCTTCAGGGGCTCAACCCCTGGGGCCCCAACCCCAGCTCTAGGGGCCCAACCCCTCGGGCCCCAACCGTAGCTCCAGGGGCCCAACCCCTGGGGCCCCAACCCCAGCAATAGGGGCCCAACCCCTGGGGCCCAAACCATAGCACCAGGGCCCAACCCCTGGGGCCCCAACCCCAGCTCCAGGGGCCAACCCCTGGACCCCAACTGTAGCTCCAGGGGCCCAACCCCTGGGGCCCCAACCCCAGTAATAGGGGCCCAACCTCTCGGGCCCCAACCGTAGCTCCAGGGGCCCAACCCCTGGGGGCCCCAACCCCAGAAACAGGGGCCCAACCCTGGGGACCGAACCGTATCTCCAGGGGCCCAGCCCCTGGGGGCCCCAACCCCAGCTCCAGGGGCCCAACCCCTGGGGGCCCCAACCACAGCAAAAGGGGCCCAACCCCTGGGGGCCCAACCCCAGCTCCAGGGGCCCAACCCCTGGGGCCCCAACCGTAGCTCCAGGGGCCCAACCCCTGGGGCCCCAACCCCAGCTCCAGGGGCCAATCCCTCTGGGGCCCCAACCGTAGCTCCAGGGGCCCAACCCCTGGGGCCACAACCCCAGCAATAGGGGCCCAAAGCCCTGGGGCCCCAACCGTAGCTCCAGGGGCCCAACCCCTGGGGCCCCAACCCCAGCTCCAGGGGCCCAACCCCTGGGGCCACAACCGTAGCTCCAGGGCCCAACCCCTGGGGGCCCCAACCCCAGCTCCAGGGGCCCAACCCCTGGGGGCCCCAACCGTAGCTCCAGGGGCCCAACCCCAGGGGGCCCCAACCCCAGCTCCAGGGTTCCAACCCCTGGGGGCCCCAACCGCAGCTCCAGGGGTCCAAGCCCTGGGGGCCCCAACCGTAGCTTCAGGGGCCCAAACCCTGGGGGCCAAACCCCCACCAATAGGGGCCTAGCTCCTGAGGGGCTCAACCCAGCAATAGGGGCCCAACCCCTGGGGCCCCAACCCCAGCTTCAGGGGCCCAACCCCTCGGGGCCCCAACCGTAGCTTCAGGGGCCCAACCCCTGGGAGCCCCAACCCCAGCAATAGGGGCCCAACCTCTGGGGGCCCCAACCATAAGTTCAGTGGCCCAACCCCTGGGGGCCCCAACCGTAGCTCCAGGTCCCCAACCCCTGGGGCCCCAACCCCAGCAATAGGGAGCGAAACCCTGGGGCCTCAACCATAGCTCCAGGGGCCCAACACCTGGGAGCCTCAAGCGTAGCTCCAGGGGCTCAACCCCTGGGAGTCCGAACCCCAGCTCCAGGGGCCCACCCCTGTGGCCCTCAACCCCAGCTCTAGGGGCCCAGCCCCTGGGGTCCCAACCCCAAATCCAGGGGCCAAACCCCTGGGGGCCCCAACCCCAGCAATAGGGGCCCAGCCCCTGGGGGCCCAACCCCGCTCCAGGGGCCCAAACCCTGGGGCCCCAACCCCAGTTCCAGGGCCCAACCCCTGGGTGCCCCAACCCAGCTCCAGGGGCCCAACCCCTGGGGGCCCCAACCGTAGCTCCAGGGGCCCAACCCCTGGGGGCCCCCACCCCAGCTCCAGGGGCCAAACCCCTGGGGCCCCAACCGTAGCTCCAGGGGCCCAACCCCTGGGGGCCCCAACCCCAGCAATAGGGGCCCAAACCCTGGGGACCCAAACCCCAGCTCCAGGGGCCCAAACCCTGGGGCCCCAACCACACCTAAAGGGGCCCAACCCCTGGGGCCCCTACCCCAGTTCCATTCCCCAACCCCTGGGGTCCTCAACCCGAACTCCAGGGGCCCAACCCCTGGGGGCCCCAACCGTAGCTCCAGGGGCCCAACCCCTGGGGGACCCAACCCCAGCTCCAGAGGCCCAACACCTCGGGGCCCCAACCCCAGCAATAGGGACCCAGCCCCTGGGGCCCCAACCGTAGCTCCAGGGGCCCAACTCCTGGGGGACCCAACCCCAGCTCCAGGGGCCCAACCCCTGGGGTCTCCAACCCGAGCAATAGGGGCCCAGCCCCTCGAGGCCCCAACCCCAGCTCCAGGGGCCCAACCCCTGGGGGCCCCAACCCCAGCTCTAGGGGCCCAACCCCTGGGGGCCCCAACCGTAGCTCCAGGGGCCCAACCCCTGTGGTCTCAAATCCCAGCTCCAGGGGCCCAACCCCTGGGGCCCCAACCCAGCTCCAGGGGCCCAACCCTGGGGCCCCAACCGTAGCTTCAGGGGCCCAACCCCTGGGGCCCCAACCATAGCTCCAGGGGCCCAACTCCTGGGGACCCAACCCCAGCTCCAGGGGCCCAAAACCTGGGGTCCCAACCCGAGCAATAGGGGCCCAGCCCCTCGAGGCCCCAACCCCAGTTCCAGGGGCCCAACCCCTGGGGGCCCCAACCCCAGCTCCAGGGGCCCAACCCGTGGGGGCCCCAACCGTAGTTCCAGCGGCCCAACCCCTGGGGTCCCCAACCCCAGCGGCAGGGGCCCAACTGCTTTTGCCCCAACCCTAGCAATAGGAGCCCAGCCCCTTGGGGCCCCAACCCCAGCTCCAGGGGCCGAAACCCTGGGGCCCTCAACCCCAGCTCCAGGGACCGAACCCCTGGGGCCCCAACCGTGGCTCCAGGGTCCCAGCCCCAGGGAGTCCCAACCCTAGCTCCAGGGTTCCAACCCCTGGGGCGCAAACGTAGCTCCAGGGGCCCAAGCCCTGGGGGCCCCAACCGTAGCTCCAGGGGCCCAACCCCTGGGGCCCCAACCCCAGCAGTAGGGGCCCAGCCCCTGGTTGCCCCAACCCCAGCTCCAGGGGCCCAACCCCTGGGTGCCCCATTCCCAGTTCCAGGGGTCAACCCCTGGGGGCACCAACCGTAGCTCCAGGGGCCCAAGCCCTGGGGGCCCCAACCGTAGCTCCAGGGGCCCAACCCCTGGGGCCCCAACCCCAGCAGTAGGGGCCCAGCCCCTGGTTGCCCCAACCCCAGCTCCAGGGGCCCAACACCTGGGGCCCCAACCGTAGCTCCAGGGGCCCAACCCCTCGAGGCTCCAACCCCAGCTCCATGGGCCCAACCTCTGAGGCTCCAACCGTAGCTCCAGGGGCCCAACCCTGGGGCCCCAACCATAGCTCCAAGGGCCCAACCCCTCGGGGCCTCAACCGAAGCAATAGGGGCCCAGCCCCTCGAGGTCCGAACCCCAGCTCCAGGGGCCCAACCCTGGGGGGCCCAACCCCAGCTTCAGGGGCCCAGCCCCTGGGGGCTCCAACCGTAGCTCCAGGGGCCCAACCCCTGGGATACCCAACCCCAGCAATAGGGGCCTAACCCCTGGGTGCCCCAACTGTAGCTCCAGGGGCCCAACCCCTGGGGGCCCCAACCGTGGCCCTGGAGAACCATGAGTAGTAATGAGCACGATCGTATTCATCACCATGCAATTTTGACAGGTTTCCACGGCCCTTTTATTGACATGAATAAAAAGTGTATTAAATATCAGGGTGGATTAATAAAAAAGTTAAATAATATTGTAATCTAGGTTTATAAAGGGAATTTTCTAAGGCAAAACCTGTTTGGTAAGCACAGGATAAAAAGGTATTGAAACTAGTCAATATCAATGTAGGTTAAGAAAAAACATTAAAAACTAAGTTTAAAAGGATAATTAACTGAAGCAAAACCTGTTTTGTAAGCACATAACCAAAAACTATAAAGAAATACTTATAAACTAGGTTTGAAAAAAATTGACAAAGGCAAAGCCTGTTTGGTAAGCACAGCATAAAAACTTTATAAAAAAGTGGCTAAGAAAAACACAATAAAGCTTAGGGTAAACTTAAAAAAAGTTTACCTTTGCAGTCTTTTTGTAAAACGAGGTAGCTTTTTTGGTTTAACCCTAGTAAATAAAACACATTAAAACTAATTAATACCAATGTAGGTTAAGAAAAAACGAAGTTTAAAAGGAAAATTGACAAAGGCAAAGCCTGTTTGGTAAGCACGGGGTAAAAAAGTATTTAAACTATTCAATATCATTGCAGATTAAGAAAAAAGAGCAAAGATAGAGAGCACATGGCGGAATCAGAATGAGACAGAGAGAGAAGCAGGCACAGTCTGTTTAGTAAGCACAGGGTAAAAAAGCATTCAGAATCAGGGCGGGTTACAAGACAAGAAAAGCGAAGAGAGAGTCCACTTTGCAAAGAGCAAAGATAGAGAGCACAGGGTAGGATTGAAGAGAAAGAGAGAGAATTGTTACGTTTTCCCGTCTTTCTGTAGAATGAGGCAGCTTTCCTGGTTCAAACCCTCTCAGGCTTGTTATCACCGCCTTTGGATCGGACCAATCAGAGGTAGTTTTACAACAGCGTCATAGAATTCATTTTCCTGAACCAATCCTAGTGTCTCAAGACTTTAAGCAAGAGCCAGCGCCCCCCCCTTCTTTCCCCCTTCCTATTATCTGTTTTTTCTTATCTAAGGAAACAGACCCGCAGCATTTTCCCGCCAAGTAGCCCTTTTACAAAGATGTTTTTATAAAAGTTAAAACCACAAGCTTTTTGTAATACACCATTTTTAAAGTTTTTCCCTAGGTTTTAAACTAACAGGTTTTTTTTGTTTTTTTTTAGTAAAAACAATGTGAAAGTCGGGCAAAGCACCTGTTAGCAAAGAAGCCTCTGTGAGCAGTGGGTCAGAGATAAAAAGGCTACTTCTTTCCCAAACTTTTTAACAAACACAAGTTACAGTTACATTAAGTTTTGCAAAGGGATAATGACTCGAAAAGACAAACCTAAGACACAACCCTTTTGTATGTGTTGTAATAAAAAATTATGCAGAAGCACCCTAGATTTTTTTTTAGTAACAGGCGGTTTATAGTCCCCATATTTAGTAAACCTGCGGATTAGAGAGAAGATTGCTTTTTTCCCCACTTTTTAACAAATAAAGGTGAAAAGGAAACCTGAAGACCCATTGTCTTTATTTAGGCATAGGTGTAATAACATGTAAGTGTGCAAAAACAGTTTAGGGTTATAAAACTAATGTGTTGTAACAAAAAAAGGTTGTTTTTTTTTTAATTGTAGGCTAACCCGGGCCATTTTATAGTAAAAACAGCAGGCTTTTGCAGCAGCTGTTAGCAAAAACAGCCTCTGTAAGTCAGTAAATTAAAAATAAAAAGAACAAAACATAACAAGGTCTTCTTTTAAAGCAAAAGAACGCCAAAAACAGGTATTAAAAAGCATACTAATTTACTATCAAAACTAAGCTTTTTAACCATTAAAGTTTAAAAGCTAAGGTGTGTAGCCAAAAACCTTCCCGCGTTTTTTAAAAAACTAACTAAGACAACTCCCCCTCCGCTCTTAGCTAAACAGCCAGAGCCTTCGGCTTTTTTTACCCTGTAACAAAAGCTAAATACCGTTTTAAAATGTGTTTTTAAAGTAATACCTAATTTTTTTAACTTACTAACAATGAAAAATAAGTTGTGTAAAAGTTTAACGTGGTTTATTTTTAAATTAGCAGTTTTGTTTTAAAAACTAAGGCCATAAGACAAATTAAAGAAATACAGGTTGCAGTTTTTAAAAAGTTTTTGGTTACAAGGGTGTAAATGGGTACATTACCATTTACAAACGCTTTTTATTAACTGTTTAAACACATTTACTATAAAAAATAACATTTTTAGCCATTAAAGCTAAAGTATATAGGCACTCCCCAACCCACACCCGCCTTTTTTCCTAGAAAAGTGCCCTTTACACACCCTGTTTTTTTAAAGAAACGCCTTTTTAAATATTAATTTTGGGGGGTGGAGGGCAAAAACTTTTTTTTGAAAACAGGTTTAAACCTATAAATAGAGGAACAAAAAACTGAACAAGACTATTAAAGAAATATTGTTAATACAAGACTTTTACCGTTATGGGGAGCAACAACATGGTACGAAACCTTACTATAATTTGTGTGGGTCGCCAAGGTATTACACCAGTTTTATGCTTAGTTAAAAGGCAATATTTTTTCTTTTAAATAGGACGCGGCCTTTTTTCTTGACATTCCAGATGCCGCGCTACAAGCTTTAAACTTTGGTAAGCTAATTAATATGCTACACAATTAATTTATTTTTAAGATAAAATGTTTTAAAAAATTTTATTTTTTTAATTTAGAACAAGATGGAAGTCAAAACCACCCAATAGTTTTCCTGAAATTCCAGAAGAAGGTGTGAACTGTTTTTTAAATATGTCTTTTTTAAAATAAAAAAATCTGATGTTGCAAATAGTGTGCATTTTAGGGGCTTGAAAACCCTTAACGCTTTTACTGTGCCGTTGTACCGCCCCAGCGTGGTGTAAACTATAAGAGCGCTTTATTTTGTACATTGTATTTAAACGCGGATTTTAGCCCCCTTATTGCTAAAACGTTTTTAAAATATATATATTTGGGGAACAGCTTTGTTGTTGTTAGTAAAAAAAAGCCGTGCTAAAAAACATTCTGTTTATGTGTCTCGGCAGACTCATCAAGCGTTATTCCTCAATAAGAAATGTTGGAGCGGAGCGCGCTTAAAGAGGCCAAGAAATTTCCTTTGAGGTAGCTGCAGTTGGAAGCAAGGGTATTAAGCACAGCGATTTTGAACAGCCCTGCGCGTCCAAATCCCTTATTGCACAAAACCAGCCGGCACTAAAAAAGGCCAAAAAGTCTACCTCTAAAACAGCATTCGTTTTCAGGGAGGGGGGAAAGGGGCTCAGACCCCCCGCTTTTGAACGACCCAAAGCTACCTCTACAACTTCCAGGAACCATGGTAAGCGAAGCAGAGTAGTTAAAGCCCCTAGTTTTCAACAGACATTTACCTCCCAGCTCCAGGGCCCAACCTGTGCGAACCCTCACCCCAACTCCCCGGGCCCAACCCGTGTGGGCCATGACCCCAGCTCCAGAGGCCAAACCAGTGGGGGCCTTGACCCCAGCTCCAGGCGCCGAACTCGTGGGGTCCTGACGCCCTCAAGAACTCAACCCGTGGGGGCCCTGACGCCAGTTCCAGGGGCCCCACCCGTGGGGGCACTGACCCCAGCTCCAGGGTCTCAACCCGTGCGGGCCCTGACCCCAGCAACAGGCGCCAAACTCGTGGGGGCCCTGACCCCAGGTCCAGTGGCCAAACCCGTGCGGGCCCTAACCCCAGCTCCAGAGGCCCCACCAGTGCGGGCCCTGACCCCAGCTCCAGGCGCCGAACTCGTGGGGGCCCTGACCCCAACCTCAAGGGCCAAACTCGTGGGTGCCCTGACCCCAGCTCCAGGGGCCCCACCCGAGTGGATCCTGACCCCAGCTCCAGGGGCCCAACCCGTGGGGGCCCTGACCCCAGCTCCAGGGCCCAACCCGTGGGGGCCCTACCCCAGCTCCAGGGTCCCAACCCGTGCGGGCTCTGACCACAGCTCCAGTGGCCCAACCCATGGAGGTGCTGACCCCAGGTCAGGGGCCCAACCCGTGGGGGCCATGACCCCAGCTCCAGTGGCCCAACCCGTGGGGGCCATGACTCCAGCTCCAGTGGCCCAACCCGTGCGCACCCTAACCCCAGCTCCAGATGCCCCACCTGTGCGGGCCCTGACCCCAGCTCCCGGACCCACCCGTGGGGGCCCTGACCCCAGCTCCAGAGGCCTAACCCGTGCGGGCCTGACCCCAACTCCAGATGCCCAACCCGTGGAGGCCCTGACCACAGCTCCAGTTGCCCAACCCTTGCGGGCCCTGACCCCAGCTCCAGGGACCCAAACCGTGTGGGTCCTGACCCCAACTCCAGGGGCCCAACCTGTGGGGGACTTGACCCCAGCTCCAGGGGCCCAACCCATGGGGGCCCTTACCCCAGCTACAGGGGCTAACCCGTGGGGGCCATGACCCCAGCTCCAGGGGCCCAACCCATTCGGCCCCTAACCCCAGCCCCAGGGGCCCCACAAGTGCTTGCCCTGACCCCAACTCCACGGGCTCAACACGTGCAGGCCCTGACCCCAGCTCCAGGGGCCAAACCCGTGGGGGCGCTGACCTAAGCTCCAGGGGCCCAACCCGTTCGGGCCCTAACCCGAGCTCCAGTGGCCCCACAAGTGCTTGCCCTGACCCCAGCTCCACGGGCCCAACCTGTGCGGGCCCTGACCCCAGCTCCAGGGGCCCCACCCGTGCGGGCCCTGACCCGAGCTCCAGAGGCCCCACCCGTGGGGGCCCTGACCCCTGCTCCAGAGGCCCAACCCGTGTGGGCCCTGACCCCAGCTCCAGGGGCCCAACCCGTGTGGATCCTGACGCCAGCACCGGGGGCCTAACCCGTGGGGGCCCTGACCACAGCTCCAGTTGCCCAACCCGTGGGGGCCCTGACCCCATCTCCAGGGGCCCAACCCGCTTGGGCCCTAACCGCAACTCCAGGGGCCCAACCCGTGCGGGCCCTGACCCCAGCTCCAGGTGCCGATCTCGTGGGGGCCCTGACTACAGCTCCAGGGCTCCAACTAGTGTAGGCCCTGACCCGAGCTCTAGTGGCCCCACTCGTGTGGGTCCTGACCCCAAATCCAGGCGCCCAATCCGTAGGGGCCCTGACCCCAGCTCCAGGGGCCCAACCCGTGCGTTGCCTGACCCCTGCTCCAGGGGCCCAACCCGTGGGGGCCCTGACCCCAGCTCCAGTGGCCTAACTCCAGGGAGACTTGGAAATCGCAGAGATGCTTAATGACTTCTTTGTTTCGGTCTTCACTGAGAAGTCTGAAGGAATGTCTAGTATAGTGAATGCTTACGGGAAGAGGGTAGGTTTAGAAGAGAAAATAAGGAAAGAGCAAGTAAAAAATCACTTAGAAAAGTTAGATGCCTGCAAGTCACCAGGGCCTGATGAAATGCATCCTAGAATACTCAAGGAGTTAATGGAAGAGGTATCTGAGCCTCTAGCTATTATCTTTGGGAAATCATGGGAGACGGGGGAGATTCCAGAAGACTGGAAGGGGGCAAATATAGTGCCCATCTATAAAAAGGGAAATAAAAACAACCCAGGAAACTACAGACCAGTTAGTTTAACTTCTGTGCCAGGGAAGATAATGGAGCAGGTAATCAAAGAAATCATCTGCAAACACTTGGAAGGTTGTAAGGTGATAGGGAATAGCCGGCATGGATTTGTAAAGAACAAATCGTGTCAAACTAATCTGATAGCGTTCTTTGATAGGATAACGAGCCTTGTGGATAAGGGAGAAGCGGTGGATGTGATATACCTAGACTTTAGTAAGGCATTTGATACGGTCTCACATGATATTCTTATAGATAAGCTAGGAAAGTACAATTTAGATGGGGCTACTATAAGGTGGGTGCATAACTGGCTGGATAACCGTACTCAGAGAGTAGTTGTTAATGGCTCCCAATCCTGCTGGAAAGGTATAACAAGTGGGGTTCCGCAGGGTTCTGTTTTGGGACCGGTTCTGTTCAATATCTTCATCAACGATTTAGATGTTGGCATAGAAAGTACGCTTATTAAGTTTGCGGACGATACCAAACTGGGAGGGATTGCAACTGCTTTGGAGGACAGGGTCAAAATTCAAAATGATCTGGACAAGTTGGAGAAATGGTCTGAGGTAAACAGGATGAAGTTCAATAAAGATAAATGCAAAGTGCTCCACTTAGGAAGGAACAATCAGTTTCACACATACAGAATGGGAAGAGACTGTCTAGGAAGGAGTATGGCAGAAAGAGATCTAGGGGTCATAGTGGACCACAAGCTTAATATGAGTCAACAGTGTGATACTGTTGCAAAAAAAGCAAACATGATTCTGGGATGCATTAACAGGTGTGTTGTAAACAAGACACGAGAAGTCATTCTTCTGCTTTACTCTGCGCTGGTTAGGCCTCAACTGGAGTATTGTGTCCAGTTCTGGGCACCACATTTCAAGAAAGATGTGGAGAAATTGGAGAGGGTCCAGAGAAGAGCAACAAGAATGATTAAAGGTCTTGAGAACATGACCTATGAAGGAAGGCTGAAGGAATTGGGTTTGTTTAGTTTGGAAAAGAGAAGACTGAGAGGGGACATGATAGCAGTTTTCAGGTATCTAAAAGGGTGTCATCAGGAGGAGGGAGAAAACTTGTTCACCTTAGCCTCCAATGATAGAACAAGAAGCAATGGGCTTAAACTGCAGCAAGGGAGATTTAGGTTGGACATTAGGAAGAAGTTCCTAACTGTCAGGGTAGTTAAACACTGGAATAGATTGCTTAGGGAAGTTGTGGAATCTCCATCTCTGGAGATATTTAAGAGTAGGTTAGATAAATGTCTATTAGGGATGGTCTAGACAGTATTTGGTCCTCCCATGAGGGCAGGGGACTGGACTCGATGACCTCTCGAGGTCCCTTCCAGTCCTAGAGTCTATGAGTCTATGAGTAATCTGTGCCCCCCATAAACCACCTAATCCCCATGGGAACCCCTACAGCCAGGATGTTGGTATCTGTCCCCCTATAAATCTCCTAAGCCCTCTGGAACCCTTCCAGTCTGAACGTAGGTATCTGTGACCCCCAGAAATCCCCGAATGCCCCAGGAAACCCCTACAGCCTGGACTTAGGTATCTGTGACTCCAACGAACCTCCTAAACCACCCAGGACCCCTTCAGCTAGGACGTAGGCATCTGTTCCCCCTCAACCCCCAATCCCCTCGGGAACCCTAGACCCTGGACGTAGGTATCTGTGTCCACCCCGATTCCCTAAGCACCCCCATTACCCCTTTAGCCTGGGACGTAGGTATCTGTACTCCCACAAACCCCCTAAACGTCCAGCGACCCCATCAGCCTGGAAGTCCCTATCTGTGACCCCCCACGAACCTCTAACCTCCCAGGGATCCCTACAGCCTGGACACAGGTGTCTGAGCACCCCACAAACCCCCTAAGCTCCTCGGGACACATCCAGCCTGGATGTATCTGAGCCACCAGTGAACCGCCTAATCTCCTCTGGACACCGACAGCCTGTACCTAGGTATCTGTGCCCCCCACAACCCCCTATAACCCCGAGGACCCCTCCAGACTAGATGTAGGTATCTGTACCCCCACAGCCTCCCTGGGACTCCTACAGCCTGGAGGTTCGTATCTGTGCCCCTCATGAAACCCCAACCCTCCCGTCCCCTCCAGACTGGACATAAGTATCTGTGCACCCCACGAACCCATAAGCACCTGTAGGGACGCCTACAGCATGGACTTGGGTATCTGGGCCCCCCCCAAAACCCCCTAAGCCCACCAGGGACCCTATAGCCTACAGATAAGCATCTGTGCTCCCTGAACCCCATAATCCCCCCTGGACCCATCCAGCCTGGACTTAGGTATCTGTGCCCCACATGAACCCGCTAAGCCCCCCATGGACCCTCTAGCCTGGATGGAAGTATCTGTGGCCCCCACAACCTCTAAGTGCCGAGAAACCCCTCCAGCCTGGAGGTAGTTATCTGTGCCCACCAGAAACCGCTTTAGCCCCCGCAGGGACCCCTCCAGCCTGGATGCAGATATCTGTGCCCAACACAAACGGCCTAAGCCCCCCCCCAGGAACCCTCCAGCCTGAACCTAGGTATCTGTGCCCCCTCAACACACTAATTCCCCCTGGAAGCCCTATTGCCTGGAAGTAGGTATCGCTGCCCCCCACAAACCCCCTAAGCCTCCCAGGGACCCCTACAGCCTAGACGTAGGTATCTCTGCCACCCAGAAAACCCCTAATCCACCCAGGGACCCCTACAGCATGGACCTAGGTATCTGTGCCCCCCAGGAACTCCCTAAACCCCCCAAAACCACTCCAACCTGGACATAGATATCTGTGCCTCCCAAAAAACCCTAAGCCCCCCGGGACCCCTAGAGTATGGAGATAAGTATCTCTGCCATCCGCAAAAACCCCTAATCCTCTCCGGAACCTCTCCAGCCTGGATGTACATATCTGTGCCCCTCCCCACAAACCACCTAAGCCCCCTGGGACCCCTCCAGCCTGGATGTAGGTATCTGTGCCCCCCCAATGCACTAAGCCCCCCCAGAATGCCTATAGCCTGGACGTAGGTATCTGTGTCTCCTACACTTTCACTAAGCCCCCCCCCAGGGGACCCTCCAGGACATACATAGGTATCTGTGCCCCTCACCAAGTCCCTATACCCCCAGGGATCACTGCGCTCACCACAACCCCCTAAGCGTCCAGGGACCCCTTCAGCCTGGACGTAGATATTGCTGTCCTCCAGGAAGCCTTTAATCCCCACCAGGACTTCAACAGCCTGGACACAAGTACCTGTGCCCCTCACAACCCCCCTAACTCTCCCAGGCTCCCGCCCATACTGGATGTAGGTATCTGTGACCCTACGAACCCTCGTA
Source organism: Gopherus flavomarginatus (assembly GCF_025201925.1). Classification (NCBI taxonomy): domain Eukaryota; kingdom Metazoa; phylum Chordata; order Testudines; family Testudinidae; genus Gopherus; species Gopherus flavomarginatus. Next base: position 21,814 of record NW_026115095.1, read on the forward strand.
AGCCCTCGAGGGGTCTCTACAGCCTCCACGTAGGTGTCATGCTCTGTGCATTACCCTGTGTGGCCACATGGTGTCACTGTTGCTCCATGCAGGAAATGCTCTGTGTATTACCCTGCATGGCCACACGGTGTCACTCTTGCTCCATGCAGGAAATGCTCTGTGCATTACCCTGAGTGGCCACACGGTGTCACTCTTGCTCCATGCAGGAAATGCTCTGTGCATTACTCTGTGTGGCCACAGGGTGCCACTGTTGCTCCATGCGGGGAAATACTCTGTGCATTACCCTGTGTGGCCACACGGTGTCACTGTTGCTCCATGCAGGAAATGCTCTGTGCATTACCCTGTGTGGCCACACGATGCCACGCTTGCTCCATGCAGGAAATTCTCTGTGTATCTACCCTGCGTGGCCACACGGTGCCACTCTTCCTCCATGCAGGAAACGCTTCTGTGCATTACCCTGTGTGGCCACACAGTGTCACTGTTGCTCCATGCGGGGAAATGCTCTGTGCATTACCCTGCGTGGCCACATGGTGTCACTGTTGCTCCACGGGGGAAATGCTCTGGGCATTACCCTGCATGGCCACACAGTGTCACTGTTGCTCCATGCGCAAAATGCTCTGGGCATTACTCTGATGGTGTGGGACTGTCTGTGTGGGGGATGGGAGAGCAGGGGGTGACTTTAGGTGAGGGACAGGACCTAAGCCTGTAACTCGAGCTAGGCAGGGCTGAGAGAGTGAGCACCTTTGCCCGGGAAGCTGGACACAGGAAGGGGTCGGCTGGAAGGAGTTAGTTCAGTTTTGGTTTGGAGCTGGGTAGTTGGAATTCAGAGAATCCCAAACTGGGAACTAAGTTTCCTGAACCCCCAGAAGGACTCGACTGACGAGTCCTGGTGTGCCCCCAAGCCCTGCTGTATCCTTCGTTCCTGTTGGCCAAAACAACCCTCTGTTTTACTGGCTGGCTGAGTCACTGTGTGTCCCTGGAAGAGGGGTTCAGGGCCAGATTCCACCACACTCCATGACACCCCCTAAGCCCCTCTGGGACCCCTGCAGCTGGGACGTAGGTATCTGTGCCCCCCACCAAACCCTGAGCCCCCCAGGGACCCTACAGCCTGGACCTAGATCTCTGTTGCCCCCAGGAACCCCCTAAAACCCCCAGGGACCCTTCAGCCTGGACATAGGTGGAACCCGTCTGCCAGGCTGAATTGATAGCAGCAAGGACTGGGTTCAATACATAGGGGTCCCTTCCCCATTACGTAATGCAAACCAGATCGAGCCCTCACCCAGTGACATGGGAAAATTTTACATACACACCCCTAGGTGCCTCAAAGAGGCAATACTTCCCCTCTCGCAATCATAAAATCTGGGTATAGCAGAAAATGTTTAATAACGTGAGATAAACAACATAGCATTAAATTTGGAAAACACGTCAACTAGGCCGTGTCCTTTTCTCTGGGCTCTAGAATCTAGCAATCTCCAAATCACCCCCAATACTCCAAAGTACAATACCTCAAATATTTCAAGACTCCAGCAACCCCATAATCACCCACAGTCCCGCAGCCCCAGAGTTCAAGAGTCTATCTGCCGGGTTTTCCCCCCTGCCAGGCTGGGTAGAAAGGGGCACCTTACGTGGTCCACTGCTGTCTGCCCTGCCTCTCCGTGGGATTCTGCTTCTACCTTTCCCACAAACTGCTCAGCTCAGTCCACCAGCTGCTCTGCTCCACCAGCCAACCTGTGATCTGCTCCAGCTGTCTCCAAAAACTGCTTAACTTACTTCACTCCGTGAGCCATTCCAAGTGTTACACAAACTGCTCTTCTCCATCAGCTGCTCTGCAATATTGTTTCAAACTCCCCCACTATTTAACACAGCACTTCAATGACTTCAGCTCAGGAACTTGGATCTTCAGTTATTAAGAAATTCAACAACCAGCTCTACTGTTCAACTGTTAAAAGAGAAGAAGATGTAATTGGTGTTTCTGACTCATCGAAGGAGCCCACTCCGTTGTCTAGTGAGTGCCACTCAACTGATGGTGAGAATCCCTGTCTCAAAGCTGTTTCACAGTTCCTCATCCACACAATCAGGGTGACAACACTCCACATCTCACACCCCAACAACAAATAAACTGGGGATACCATAGCTGCCAAAGTAACCATCCCAGGCTGCCGTGGCTGTGTCACGCACGGTGGGTGTGTCTATGCAAACATGATCAGACCCTGAAATCCTTTTCCACACTTGCCATAATTCACCACCAGATGTGAGGGTAGAGTTCATCCTGCTTCTGCTTACATAGGTATCTGTGCCCCCCACAACCCCCTAATCCCACCAGGACCCATCTAGCCTGGATAATGGTATCTGTGCTCTCCACAAACCTCTAAGCTCCCAGGGAACCCACAAGCCCAGATGTAGGCATCTGTATGCCCCACACACCCCTTAATACCCACAGGAACCTTCCAGACTGTAGGTAGGTATCTGTGACCCCTAGAGCCCCACAAAGTCCCTCGGGACCCCTACAGCATGGATGTTTGTATCTGTGACCGACAAAAAACCGCCTAAGCTACCCAGGGCCACCTACCATCAGGATGTAGGTATCTGTTCCCCCCCCAAACACACCTAATCCCCCCGGAACCCCTCCAGCCTAGATGTAGGTATCTCTGACCCCACGAATCCGCTAAGACATGACAGGGACCCCTCCAGCATCGACATAGGTATCTGTGCCACACAACCCTCCTAAGACCCCCAAAACCCCTCCAGCCTAGACGCAGGTATCTGTGCCCAGCATGAACCCCCTAAGGTCCCTAGGACCCCTCTTGCCTGGATGAATGTATCTGTGCCCCTTACAAACCCCTAAGCCCCCCCCAGGATCCCTATAGACCGGACGTAGATATCTGTGCACCCTCACGAACCCATTGATCCTCCCAGCGACCCCTACAGCATGGAAGTAGGTATCCGTACCCCAAAATGCCCCAAAGCAACCCCAGGACCCCTACAGCCTCGATATAGGTATCTGTGCCCCCGCACAACTCCCTAATACCCCCAGAACTCCTCCAGCCTGGACGTAGATATTTGTGACTTCCAGGAACCCCCAAAGCCCTCCCCAGGACTTCTCCAGTCCCTACATAGGTATCACCAGCCTTCTAAGACCCATAGGGCCCCCACCAGCCTGGTTATAGCTATGTGTACGCCACACAAACCCCCTAAGCTCCCAGGGCCCCCTCCAACCGGTACATAGGTATCTGCGCAACCACAAACCCTTAAGTCCCCCAGGGACCCCTCCAGACCATACGTAGGTTTCTGTGACCCTTACCAACTCCTTAAACCCCCAGGGACCACTAAAGCCTGGACGTATGTATCTATGCTCACCACAACCCCCTAAGCCATCCAGGGACCTCTCCAGCCCTGACGTAGATATTTGTGCCCCTCATGAAGCCCCTAATGCCCACCAGAATGTCTCCAGTCGGACGTAGCTATCTGTGCCCCCCACGACCCCTAAGCCCCCCAGGTATCTCTACAGCCTCTACATAGGCGTGATGCTCTGTGCATTACCCTGCGTGGCCACATGGAATCACTGTTGCTCCAGCCAGGAAATGCTCTGTGCATTTCCCTGCATGGCCACACAGTGTCACTGTTGCTCCATGCAGGAAATGTTCTGGGCATTAACCAGTGTGGCCACACGGTGCTGTGATGGAGTAGGGACTGTCTGTGTGGGGGATGGGAGAGCAGGGGGTGACTTTAGGACCAGACACGTGCTCAGCCTGTAACCTGAGCTAGGCGGGGGGAGGGGTCAGCACCTTTGCCCGGGAAGCTGGACACAGGAAATGGCCAGCTGGAGGGAGTTGGGTTAGTTCAGTTTCGGTTTTGGTCTGGGTGGTTGGAATTCAGGGATTCCCAAACTGGGAACTAAGTTTCCTGAACCCCTAGAAGGACTTGATTGTGGGGTCCTGCTTGTGCCTCCAAGCTCTGCTGTATCCTTCGCTCCTGTTGTCCAATAAACCTTCTGTTTTACTGGCTGGCTGAGAGCCACTGTGAGTCCCAGGAAGAGGGGTGCAGGACCGGACTCCCCCACACTCCGTGACAGACCCTAAGCCCCTCCGAGACCCCTGCAGCCTGGACGTAGGTATCTGTGCCCCCCACAAACCGCCTAAGCCCCCGAGGGACCTATACAGCCAGAACATTGGTATCTGTACCCCATATAGACTCCATAAGCCCCTTGCGACACTCCAGTGCGCACGTAGGTATATGTGCCCCTCAGAAACCCTCTAAGCCCCGAGGAACCCCTACAGCCTGGACATAGGTATTTCCACTCCCACAACCCCCCTAACCCCCCCCTCCCGGGACATCTACAATCTGGACGTAGATATCTGTGCCCCTCACAAAACCTCTAACCCCCCTGGGAACGATACAGCCTGGACATACGTATCTGTGCCCACTCGAACCCCTAAAACCCACTGGTACCCCTACAGCCTGGACATAGGTGTCTTTGGCCCCCACAAATCCCCTAAGACTCCCAGGATGCCTCCAGCCTGGACGTAGGTATCTTTGCCCCCCACTAACCCCCTAAGCCCCCCTGGTAACCCTACAGCCTGGATGTAGGAATATGTGCCCCCCACGAACCCTCTAAGCCCCCATGGGACCCCTAGAGCATGGAGATTGGTATCTGTGTCCCCCCCAAACTCTCTAAGCCCCCCAGGGACCGCTATGGCCTGGACATAGGTATCTGTGCACCCCAAGGCCCCTAAGATCCCCCGGACCTCTGCAGCCTGGCTGTAGGTGTGACGGTGCTGCCCGCGGGAGCCAGCTCAGCTCACTCAATCAGAGTGAATTGCCAACAAAACAGGGCAGACAAATCCCAAACGCTGCTGGTTATTTCGATACTTAGATTTACCAAGCCAGCACAAAACAGCTTCTGTAGTATCTCACTGGTTACTTAGAAGTTTAAACCACGCAGTTCCCTTAAAGTACCCAGCCTCAGGCCTCCGTCCAGACACACCTGTTAGATATGATGATGATTCCTGAAAATCTTACTTCATCATATAAAAGAAAAGATACTTCCGATCCCAAAGGATCAGCCACATAACCAGGTTCAATTATAACTTAGATTTTACCTAAAATACATGCTATAGCCAATTCTTATTAACTAAGCCAAAATTTATTAGAAAAGAAAAGAGAGAGAGTGAGTGTTGGTTAAAAGATTAATAGACATATAGACTTGAATTCAATTTTTGAGGTTCAGATACAAAGTAGAGATGAGCTTGTAGTTGCCAAAAGTCCTTTTAGAAATAGTCCATAGGTTATAATCCAATGTCCATATTCAGGGTGGCTCCAGTCAATGACTGGGGATCTCAATCCTTGTGGCTTAAGGTTTCCCCCTCTTGAAACCCAAAGCAGATCTGAGATGAAGAAGGATCGTGTCCCAGGTTCTTAAACATTTCCAGCAGCCTTTCAGCCTGAGAAAACAATAGGCTTAACTCTTCTTCCAAACATCCTGGCAATTAGTACATCCATCAAACAGTTCAGATACAGATTACCACAACCTTCAAAGAGACACAGACAATAATACTATTTCACTCAAGTATCATCATAAATGTTAATATTCTTTTTTTGCTCTTTGAATTACAACTATAGCAATAGACAAGACTTGTTTGCTGACATCACAAGACCTGAGCAAACACCTCCCCTTCTACCTCTAACACTGCAGACTTGCATTTCAAAGCTCTGTTCATTTACATATCTTGTTAACCAGTTTTTAAGGTTCACCCACGGGTCAGGTCAGTCGGAGAGGTGAGTTAATTAACTCTTTCTGGCCCTGTCACCTTTCAATGAGATATTAGATTATACTTATAATGTCACAGTCACGGTGAGTTGACTGCTGCAGCTCCCCGTAGACTCTGCCTGCGCCTCTCACCGAGCTGGAGTACAGCAGGCGAGGGAGAGCACTCAATGTATTGCATCTACACTAGACGCGATATATCAACCCCCGCTGGATCGATCGCTGCCCACCGATTCGGCAGGTGGTATAGACATACCCCGAGTATCTGGTGATCGGAGCTGGACCCCGGAGGGGGACACATTGAAGGAACTCAGGGGTTAAGGTGCCTCTATTGTCAACTGTCAGGGCTGCTGTGGCTCAGAGGAGGGTGCTTGACTGCCTGGCAGGCTTAGGCGCCGCAAGCCTTGGAGGTGGGAGAAGTGAAGCGGCCATGGCGTGCTCGGGGTGCTCGTGCTCAGAGCAGGGGTGAGCTCGGGCGAGGGGGGTGCCGCAGGGCAGAGCAGGAGAGTTGCCACAAGAGGGGAGCCTCAGGGTGGAGGGGGGAGCTGCCACGGGTGGGGCGCCTCAGGGCAGAGGTGCGGGGGGGGGAGGGGTGCAAGGTGGAAGTTTCGCCTAGGGCATGAAACTTCCTTGCACCGGCCCTGCCCCACGCCCTGCCTGCAGCCAGCCCTGCACCCCCTGCCCTGCCCTGCCGGCAGTCAGCCTCTGTCTCCAGCCAGCCCTGCACCTTCTGCTTTGCCTGCACCAGCCGCATCCTCCCTGCCGTCTCCAGCCAACCCCTGATGCACCCCCCTGCCTGAAGCCAGCCAGCCCCGCAGCCCTTGCCCTGCCTGAAGCCAGACCCTACCTCCAGCCAACCCCACATCCACTGGTGCCCTGCACTTCCCAGGGCAGTAACCCTGCACATCTGCTTCAATGAGGGGGGCAGGGAGCAGCTGGGACCCACACATGTGCACATCCTAGGGTGACCAGACAGCAAGTGTGAAAAATCGGGACGGCGTGGGGGGTAATAGGATCCTAGATAAGAAAAAGACCCCAAAATTCGGACTGTCCCTATAAAATTGGGACATCTGGTCACCATAGCACACCCCCAGGACTCCTGAGTTCCATTGCTGGGTTTCCTATTGGTTCCTCTGCTGGTTGTTTTCCTTTGCCTGGGGACTTTGGGCAAGTTGCTCCCCACTCTCGGGCTCTGTCCCCAGCAGTCAAATGGGGATTTCATACTTTCCCGCTATTGGAAAGTGCTGGGAGAATCCCCCAGCAAAAGCTGCTCTGACAGTGCTAAGCAGCATCTGACCAATCAAGGTCGGAGCTCACTGCCCAGGAGGAGTGCTTGGCTCTGGGGTTTCACTTCAGCCCAGTGCAGAGAGAGAGCCCTAACCATGGAGTTTGGCTCAAGAAGACCAAGTCTCCAATTTGTTAAGGGTGTTTTGAATTTCAATCCTGTGCTCCAAAGTGCTTGGTGTCAGTTGTAAACTTTAGGAGCATGCTCTCCACTCCATTTTCCAAATCATTCATGAAAATATAGAATAGTACCTGACACCGGACTGATCCCTGCCAGACCCACTAGATTCACCCTCCCCGTTGGGCAGCTAAACATGGAGAAGGGCTCCTGGAGTCTTGGCTTTCAACCAGCTCTGCACCCACATTACACTGATTGCAGCTGGACTACATTTCCCTCGTTTGCTTCTGAGAATGTCCTACGGGACTCTGTCAAAAGCCTTAGTAACACCAAGCTAGATCCCATCTATTGTTTACTCACCTCTACCAGGCCCAGAACCCTGCCAAAGAAGGAAAGAGGATTGGTTTGGAATGATTTGTTCTTGACAATTCCACGCTCACTAGTCATAAGAACCAAATCATCCTGTAGGTGCTGCTGACAAACTGAGTGTTTAAGAATGTATTGCAGGATCTCTCCAGCTATGGCAGTCAGGCTAGCTAGTCTGTAAGTCCCAGAGGTCTTTTTGTTCCCCTTTGAAAGATAGGTCCTGTCTTGTTCATGGATGGGAAGATGTTCTTTTTCAGGGGTCTCAGACAAGAACTGGGGCACAACACCTGGTTTGTTAAGGCCACAAAAACGGAGGCAGGAACCTCTTCTCTGCTGCTGGCAAAGAACCACAGGTACCTAAAAGATAGGGACTCACATCTTTGAATGGGCTTTAAAAAGGCAGTGGTTAATAAGTTTGGCCCCGACCATTTCTTGTTTCCACAGACTAGACATTTTAGCAAACTTTAGAATTCCTTGGTGCTAAACACTGTGAAACTCCCCTTTCTCCTTCACAGAGGGCTTTAACGCCCCTTATCTCACTTGGGCTCTAAACTGCCATAGTTCGAGAACTGTTCTTGTTTCGATTGGACAGATGGGAGAAGGGAAGTGACCTACCCAAGGCCTACACAACAAGGCGATGGCAGAGCCAGAAAGAGAAGCAACCAGTTCTGACTCCTGTTCTAACAGATGAAAACACCCCAGAGCCCAGGAATCGAGATGGTGGGAAAATTTCATTCAAACCGTTTCTGTCCGAAAATCCCATTTAGACTAAACCAGTTTGTTTCTCAAAATCATAACAAGTGGGATGAAAGATCTTTGCAAAAATATTTTGTTGCAAAACAAAAGCATCTCCTCTTTGTCAGAGTGTGTTAAATTGTCTCCTCGCACACAAAGAGGAGACACTTACATCTCAACCATTAGATAAGATGCTTCAATCTGAGCTAAGTCGTTGCTACTATTAACAATTTCAAAATAAAAAAATACAAATAAAATAGACTATTTCAGCTAATCTATTATGTCATAATCTGCTCTGAGTAAACATGATGGGAAACTTCATATTATACACTACTTCTAGTGACACTCCCAAATGGATCCGCATCCATCACCCACCATGAGGTAGGTAAGAGCGGATCATTATTATCCCTACTTGAAAGAGGGAGAAGCTAAGGCTGAGAAAGGAGAATTGACTTGTCTTAGGTCACACAGCCCGTCAGAGGCAGTGTTGGGAATAGGACCGAATAGCCCTGATTTTCAAACAAACCATCGGATCTTGAATTTCAGACATTGAATGACCTGAATACTGTGCTCTCAGATGAGCTCCAGACCAACAACAGTGACAGTAATTATTCAGCAAGTATCTGAGGAGAACTGCAATGTTAGAGGGAATCATCAACTGCTCAGAGACAATTAATGCAGAGAAGCAGCAAAATTAATCAAAGATAGAACTGGTTCTGACTTATTTACTTGATCTTAAAAGAGAACAACAAGGACCTGAGTCTCCTCCCTGTCAATAACCCCCTGCTCAACCAATCAGGGTAGAGACTGAGGACGGGAGGCTGAGGGTTCTCACCAGAGAGCCCAAAGGATGGCCCAGGTCACCGGTGGGGATCACTGCCCGAGCACTATTTCAGTCCCACATTTTTGGGTGGACCTTCCATAGTGGGAGCTGCAGAGGACTTCCCTGCAACACACACACACACACCTCCGTCCTGTTGTTGGAAGGGAACAGGAGAAAGGACAAAAGAAGCAAGAGAAGAAGAGGAGGGAGGGATGGAGGAAGAGGTGAAACAAAAAGGACAAACCCTAATGTCCCCAGCGATTCTAAGGGACAAAATCCCAGCTGCGCAATAAAATTCTGCCTCCTTAAGCTCGTGTTTTCTATGCCTAGAATTCACTTGTCACCAGATAGATCAGACTGAACAGGTTTCAAACCTCCAGGAGGCTCTTACCTTCTAAACAGGGACGGCTGTTTTCTAGTAAAATCACTACAAGGGAAGGAGGAAACTCGAAAGAGGTTCCTCCTGGCGCTCACGTCCATGACCCCAAATAATCTCTCAGTCCTCAAAGAGAGACCTGGAGAAGGAAACGTGCTGAAGCAAAGCCACAGAGGTCTCTGAGGTTTCCCTGGCCCCTCGCCCCTGTCCTGCCTGGCTGATGTCAGCATCTCTCTGTGAGGTCACCACCTCCCCACCACCTTTGACCAATAGTCTGAGGTCCTGCAAAAGGCCTTTGTGATGTCACTGCCACACCCCTCCCTTGCTGGGCTAATGTCCTGCCCCTGGCCTGGACCTTTGGAGGTTTGAGCTACTCCCTGTGGATCACCCTACTCAAGGAGCGTTCGTTCTAGGCAGCAAGCCGGCTAGACAGGAAAACATCAGACGCTGCTCCCAATGCTACACTCAGTTTTTCAGAAATTAGTCGACTTCATGGTCAGAAGAAACCATTAGAGCGTCTAACCTGCATATCACAGGCCTCCTGTATGACATCATAGCTACTTTGGGGGCAAACACATTCCAGAAAGGCATCTAGTCTTCATTAAATGACATCAGGAGATGGTGAATCCACCACTTTCCTTGGTAGCTTGCTCCTGTGGTGAATCATCCTCGCTGTTGACTATTGTGCCTCAGTTGTAATATGAATTTGTCTCTTCACTTTCCAGCCATTGGGTCTTGTTATGCCTTTCTCTGCTCCATTCAAGAGCCCGTAAATACCCAATCTTTTCTCTCCATTAAGGCACTTCAACATTTCAATGAAATCACCTTTCAATCTTCTTTTGATAAGCTAAACAGGTTGAGCTCTTTCAATAGCTCACTGGAAGGCATTTTTCTCCAGCCCTCAGAACATTTGGTGGCTCTTTGCTGCCCTAGCTCCAATTTCACAACATCTTTTTCAAATGAGGACACCAGAACTGGAGGCAGTATAAAGGTTGTATAAAGGTAAAATTAAATAGGTTGCAGAGGAGTTTTTTTTAATTTCGGCTTTTGTTGCTAAAAATTTTGTCTCTCTGCGGTGAGAAAAAACACTCCCCGAATGCCAAAATTTGAGCCATGAAAAGCGGCAGTGTGAACAGCGCTTCATAGGTGGAGCTGTGCTCCCGGTGACGAAGCTCCTGCCCCTCATTGGAGGTAGTTTGGCTTTGTTGCCGGGGAAGCTCTCTCCCAGCAATAAGGACGGCCACACAGCGCACCTTACAATGGCATGGTTAGAGTGGCACAGCTGCACCGTGGTAAGGTGCGCGGTGTAGACACAGCCTCAGAGCTGGGGAAAGCCGACAGGCGCTGAGGAGCACAGGGTTCAGACAGAGACATCTGTTAGGAGAGGAACTATTCACAGGGATTCTCTATAGCCTAGTAAGGTGGAGAGGATGGAAGATGATAATGTACAGGTAGGTTCTGATGAGAAACAGTGAAATGAAAGAGTCTCCCTCAATTACATCATGTAATAGCAGACAGCTAAAATGGGACACATTTTAGAAGTGCTTAAATACAAACGCTAAACGTCTAAGTACTAAGACTGGTGAATTTGAGTGCCTGGTATTGAGTGACGATATTGATAGAATAGGCATCACAGAAACCCTTGCACCCCCTCCTGCACCCACATGGGGAGACTGACCTGTGTGCATGGAGCAGCTGGCATTGCTGCCCCCCACTCCTCCCTGGAACGCTGCTCATCTGGGCACCCCTAGGGGCTGTGGGTGCAAGAAGTGAGATCATCCGAGCTCCCTGCATCCAGGTCACTTTCCTCAGCCGGGCTGCATAGCGGGAGGGCAGAGAGCAGCAGCTTCTGATGCTCCCCTCACAGCACAGCCCAAGTGGGAAAAGTGACCAGGACGCATGGAGCACATAGGGTTGCTCCTTACTCCCCTCAAACCTCTATGGACCCATGGAGGAGCATTGGGGCAGGGGAGAGCAGTGAGCACCTTTGCACTGACACACGGTGCCCTTTGACCCCTGGAGCCCTGGGCAGCTATTGGGGGGCACCACCCCTAAGGCCGGCCAGGCTCCCCAGAACGAGCAGCAGAAAACACAGAGACTGGCCACACACTCAGCAGTGGTAGCCTGGGCGGCTCGTAATGGAGGCTCAGGGGGGAGGGGTGTCATAACATTTTTTCCCAGATTTGGACCTTAGCGTCCAAAATATGGGTGTTAGCATGAAAACCTCCAAGCTTAGTTACCAGCTTGGACCTGGTAAAGCTGCCACCAGCCAGGGATTTATACAGTGCCTGGCTCACTGTGGTCTCCCCAAAACCTTCCCCGGGGGACCCCCAGACTCAGATGCCTTGAGTCTCACAACAAAGGGGAATAAACCATTTCCCTTCCCCCTCCTCCCCTCCAGGTGTTCCCTCCCTGGGTTCCTGGAGAGATATACAGAAGCAAGCTCCGTGAATCTAAACAGAGGGACTCCCCCCTCCCTGTTTCCAGTCCTGGAAATAGAAGTACCAAGATAGCTAATCTCTCTTCCCCCTTACCCAGAGGGTATGCAAAGTCAGGCTAGTAAATCTAACACAACGAGATTTTCCCCCTGACTTCTTCCTCCCACCAATTCCCTGGTGAGCTGCAGACTCAATTCCCTGGAGTCCCCACTTAATAAAAAATCCAACAGGTCTTAAAAAGAAAGCTTTATATAAAAAGAAAGAAAAGGACATAAAAATGGTCTCTCTGTATTAAGGTGACAAATACAGGGTTATTTGCTTAAAAGAAAAACATGAATAAACAGCCTTATCCAAAAAGAATACAATTTAAACATTCCAGCAACTACACACATGTAAATACAAAAAAAAAACAATATAAACTTATTGTCTTATTATCTTTGTACTTACAACTTGGAAACAGAAGATTAGAAAGGCAGGAGATAGAAAAATCACTCTCATAGCCGAGAGGCCACAGACACAAGACAAAGAACAAAGAACTCACACACAAACTTCCCTCCACCCAGATTTGAAAAAGTCTTGTTTCCTGATTGGTCCTCTGGTCAGGTGTTTTAGGTTACTGGTGTTACCCCTTTATAGGTAAAAGAACATTAACCCTTAGCTATCTGTTTATGACAAGGGGGCTCAGCCTCCCCAAACCTTGCACTGCCAAGGGGACAGTGGGGCCCATGATCAGAGGCCCTGGCCAAGTTAGGTCCCCCTGGAAAAGTCTCCCCTATGTCAGCCCCAGGGCTGGAGGAGCTCCCACTCCCTGCTACAGCCTGGGGGCTGCAGCAGGGCCACAGCGGGGCAGGGGTAAAGGAGTGATAGGGTGGGGCTGGTGGGGGAAGGGGTGGAACAGAAGTGACAGTGGATGGGGCCATGGGTGGAAGGGGGTAGAGCCACAGACAGAAGGTAGGGGCATGGTTCTGGTGCTGGGGCCCCCACACTTGTTCTCCCTTTCCCGGGGGTTTGGCATCACTAGCCCCGGCTTAGCGAGTAGGGTTCAGTGGTCCCCATAATGTGGGGTGCGACTCCTAGGGGGACACAGAGGAACATTCATGGGGGCACCTCAGGACCTGAGCCAGCCCACATAGAGGGCAGGGAGGGAGCACCACTCTGCCACAGCTCTTCCCCAACCCCACCCTCGGCCTGAGACTCTGGCTCCCATCCCGGCGTCGACCCCTTTACCCCTGTCCGCACTCCTCTCCCCAGCAAGCAACAGCCCCACTCCTCCCAACCCCGGTTCTTGACCGTGGCTTCCGAGGGGCCACAGCCATGGCTAAGAGGGCACAATGTGAAATGTTTGGGGACCACTGGTTTAGGGTGACATCCTCAATCACTTCTCTGCAGTCCAATAAAAGCTATTCCTCACTCACCTACCCCTCCATCAGGACGGACTAGGTATGTTCTGCTGCCCTTCACTCATACAGGAAGGAGAATAACATTTCATTCCACTCAATCCTAAAGTGATTTGTAACCCAAGCCCATCCCAAACTGGTCATTTTGGGGAAGCGGCCCCATCATGCTGCATAGCTAGGCAGAGTAGGTGTGTCTATGCAAACACGGTCTATTCCTGAAGTCTTTCCCCAGCTCCTCACTAGGTGAGAGAGGGGAGCTCATTCAGACCCTGCTTACGCTTAGTATTTAAAAACTCCTTAGTGTCCCTATCTCTGCCGGCCTTAGATTTCTCCTCCTGTCTGTTTTTTGAAAGCTCAGATGAGGTGACCGAGTGGTTAAGGTGATGGACTGCTACCTCATTATGCTCTGCCTGCATGGGTTCAAATCCCATTCTCATCAGAGGCATTTAGTCTTTACCCTCCTTTATAGACAACCATCTCCCCCTTTGGTACAATAACAGATCAAAGAATGTTGCTTGTGTTACCCAAAATTGGGTCAGTTAGTAAGCTTAGAGAGGACTAATAATGCCCCTCCCCCCCAGAGTTTGGCAGAAAGCAGCACATTTATTAGCTTGATAGCTAAGCTCAAAAGAAGGGATGGGGGAGGGTGTCACACTCATACTCACGCTCCCAGGACAGGCCTGGCAGTGGAGATGTCAGGATCCTTTAAGGTAAGTGTCCCACAGCGCAGCGATGGACGGTGCGATGAAGATCAGTCTCCCTGAGGTGCAATAGAATGTAACACAGCGAACCACTGGCCAGATGGGCCGGGTGAAGGGCATTCACTGGAGGTACAAAGGAGAGTGGGAAAGCCACTTCACAGGCATTCAAAGAGGGAAAGGACACAAGCTGGGGGAGTTTAACAGACCTTTTGAGCATACAGGTTATACAGAGCATACAGATCACTGCTGCTCCTACAACATGATAAGTTCTCAAGCAGCATGTTTCTTACTTTGCCCATCTGTCAATTTTGAGGATTATTGATGGAAATATTTTGCCATTGGGTTGTGTGTTTACACAGAAATTGACATTTACCAACAAATACACAATTCTTCCAAGCCTGCCTAGTCTGCAGTTGATGGGTTTAGAGGGACACATTCACTCTTCCAGGTCTCCATTCCAGGCCTGTGCTCTCCAGGTTGTCAACTTCCCGCACTGCTGGGATCCTTCCCTCATCTCCCCACAAACCACTGCCCCACCCCCACTTCTGGGGTCCCCTCCCTACACTGTCTAACTCCACTGCTGGCAGGATCCCTTCCTGTTCCTTTCATTTCCTGCCTCCACTCTGGGCAAAAGCTCTGCACTCTTCCCACACCAGAAGTTGAACCCACGCCACCTGGGTGAAAACCAGGAATCCTGACCACTAGCCCATATGGGACTATTGTTCCATCTGACGAAGTGGGTATTCACCCACGACAGCTCATGCTCCAATATGTCTGTTAGTCTATAAAGTGCCACCAGATTCTTGGCTGCTATTATTACTACAACTCAGGCCTTGGCTACACTGGAGAGTTACAGTGCAGGTGGTGGCTTTACAGCGCTGTAACTTACTCCCCGTCCACACTGGCAAGGCACATACAGCGCTGTATCTCCCTGGCTACAGTGCTGCATGTGCTCCACCTCGACGAGAGGAATAAAGAGAACAGAGCTGGTGATGCAGCGCTGGGGTGCCAGTGTAAACAGTGATTAATCTTACTACGCTGTCACTGACCTCCGGAACCTTCCCATAATGCTTTTAAGTAGAGATAACGCTCTTTGTTTTGGTGTGATGCCTCTGTTTGTTTTGTTGTGAGCTCAAGGCTCCCGGAGCTGCTTATCTAAAAACCAAACACAGTTACCGTTTGCAGTGAATGAGCAGAGGCAGGGGGATCCCTTTGGAACACCCACAGCTGGTGTTTGCTTGAGGAGAGAAGCAGCCGGGTGGGCACGGGGGGGGGTGTCTGTTTTGGATCAGTGGCTTATCTGGTCTGTGAGGAAAAAAACAAAGGCGGCTATTTGCATTTAGTGAATGAGAGAGGGGTGGGGGAGGAGGCTTGAACTTGCCAGGCAGGGAGCTGACACAGTGTCAGCTCCAAAAATCCACTCGCTCTGTCTCCCCCACGCTCCGTGTCACACTCCACCCCACCCTCCTCTTTTGAAAAGCACATTGCAGCCACTTGAATGCTGGGATAGCTGCCCATAATGCACCACTCCCAACAGCGCTGCAAATGTGGCCATGACAGAGTGCTGGTAGCTGTCAGTGTGTCCACACTGCAGCGCTTTCCCTAAACAGCTGTAGGAAGACAGCTTTAACTCCCAGCGCTGGACAGCTGCAAGTGTAGTCAAACCCTCTCTAAGCCGACCCCTTATGAGAACAGCAGGCACTAGCATGACTAGATGTCCCGATTTTTGGGTCTTTTTCTTATATAGGTGCCTATTAACCCCACCCCCATCCCAATTTTTCACATTTGCTGTCGGATCACCCTAGCAGGGGTTGCACACAGGGCTGCATTAACCTTCAGGTGCTGAGGTTTCCCTCTCTCCATTCCCAGAGCCTGTGATCAGGAAACAGACATCAAGGCTCCCAGGTGCTGCACAGACCATGACTGAGATCAGACCCCATATTATGCAAGGTGCTGTACAAACCCTGGCCAACACTGAGACACCCAGGAGGTTCCCCTCAATTTCCCTGAGCCTCTGCTGCCCAACTTCTTCTGAATCCCTCTGGCTCACCACCCCCGCCCACAAAAAACCCACCTTTCCAAACAGTCCTTCTTTCCTTGCCCCCTGATTCTGGTTTCACACCCTGGGACCACCTCCTCTCTTTGTCTCTCCCCCTCCAGGTGAAGCAGAGATGGAGGCAACTTCAGCCACTGGAGTCAGCCTCAGCGAGCACTGCAGCCGGCCCCGGGGGAGGGGGCGTCTTTGCAGACACAGGAAGGGAGCAGGGGGTGCTGGGAAGAAGGCGGCAGTAGAACAAAGCTCAGAGACCCAACATGGGGAAATTCCAGGGGGCGGGGCTCTGACACATCCCAGGTGCGGGCAGCTCCTGGTGGCGGGGCTCTGGCTCAGCTCGGGGGTGGGGCAGCTCCTCGGGGCGTGGCTCCAGCACAGAGCAGGGGCGGAGCAGCTCCTGGGGGTGGGGCTCTGGCGCAGCCCATGGGAAGGTCAGCTCCTGGGGGTGGGGCTCTTGCTCAGCTCAGGGGCGGGGCAGCTCCCGGGGGCGGGGCTCTGGCTCAGCTCAGGGGCGAGGCAGCTCCTGGGGCGGGGCTCTGGCACAGCCCGGAGACGGGACAGCTCCTGGGGGCGGGGCTCTGACTCAGCTCAGGGGCGGGGAAGCTCCTGGGGGCGGGGCTCTGGCTCAGCTCAGGGGCGGGGCAGCTCCTGGGGGCGGGGCTCTGACACAACCCAGGTGCGGGCAGCTCCTCGGGGCGGGCTCTGGCTCAGCTCGGGGACGGGGCAGCTCCTGGGGGCGGGGCTCTCGCACTGCCCGGAGGCGGGAAAGCTCCTGGGGGCGGGGCTCTGGCTCAGCTCAGGGGCGGGGCAGCTCCTGGGGGCGGGGCTCTGGCTCAGCTCAGGGGCGGGGCAGCTCCTTGGGGCGGGGCTCTGGCTCAGCTCAGGGGCGGGGCACCTCCTGGGGGCGGGGCTCTGGCACATTATGACGCGGAGCCCTGGCTGAACAGCTGCTTCCTGGTTCTCCACGTGCTGCCAGCAGCGCTGGAGCTGCCCGAGCCGCAGCGGAGCCGCTGTTCTCAGCTGCAGCCAGGATCTGCCCCCAGCCCCGCTGGGATCCAGGTGGGGACAGAGACTGGGTCCCGGGGGTTCCCCTTGGTGTGGCTGGCGGGGGCGGGAGGGGAGAAGCCGGAGCTGCAGGCGGGGGAAGGGCGGTGGGACATTGTGACCAGGAGCCCCCGGGGAATGACAGGCGCTGGGGGGCGGGAAAGTGATTCTGCCCCAGGGAGCCTGGGAGAAGCCTTGGAGGCGCCTCGGCCCCAGTGGAGCTGCAGGAGGATCCGCCCGCCCCGCTGGGATGGGGGGGCCAGGGCCCAGCCGTCGTGTGGGGGGGAGGGGCGGACTCCGGGCCCGGCGGGGGGGGCGGTGTATTAAATCACTCCCCATAGCAATGTGCTACTCCCGGGTACTGCGCATGCCCAGTAACAGCCGCTGAAGCCGCTGCCCTTCCCCCTGCCCGGACCAGCCGTAACGTTCCGCCGGGCGCTGGGGGCGGGGCTGGAGCGGGGCGGGGGAGTAACAGGGAGCGTGGGAGGGGCGGGCGCAGAGCAGGAAATTGATGGGCGGGGGGGGTCAGGCAGCTGGAGGCAGGGTTCGTGGGGCGCTAAAGGGCACAATCCGGGCTGGGGGGAGGAGCAGGAGTTGAGCTCAGGGGGAGGCGCTGGCAGAGCTCCCCCCTTTGGTGTGAGGGCGGAGGTGTCGAGGGGGAGGAGAAGCCGGAGTTGCAGGGGGGGGGAGTCACTGGGGGTGTAGATCTGTCTCTGTGCAGCCAGGACATTCCTGGGGTGGGAGGGAGGTAAGTTAATTGGATCCTGTCCCTGTTTTTGCCACTTCCTCCCACACACACATTCTCTCAAGATTTCCCCTTTTCTCTCTCATTATCACACGTGGCTATAAAATCCAGGGAGATTCTCCTCCCCCGCCCCAATGATCAGCTCTCTAATTGCCTCTGATTTTCCCTTTTCTCTCCATACTTCTCAAATGTCAATTTAAAATCTCTCCGATGGGGGGTGGATTTTCCCACCCATTTTATCTGCAGCGATTTGTCCTTGTTTGGGTGGGAAATTGTTGCCCTGGGTCATTCCCCAGAACATGGCTCCCCCTGGAGTGGGGATGGGATGAGGTTCCCGTTCTCTGCCTATGAGTCTATAACCCGTGCGGGCCCTGACCCCAGCTCCAGGGGCCCCACCCATGTTGGCCCTGACCCCAGCTTCAGGGTCCCAACCAATGCGGGGCCTGACTCCTGCTCCAGGGGCCCAATCCGTGGGGGCCCTGACCCCAGCTCCAGGGGCCCCACCAGTGCAGGCCCTGACCCCAGCTCCAGGGGCCCAACCCATATTGGTTCTGACCCCAGCTCCAGGGGCCCAACCCGTAGGCGCCCTGACCCCAGCTCCAGGGCCCAAATCCGTGGATGCCCTGTCCGCAGCAACAGGGGCCCAATCCGTGTTGGCCCTGACCCCAGCTCCAGGGGCGCCACCCGTGGTGGCCCTGACCCCAGCTCCAGGGGCACAACCCGTGTGGGCCCTGACCATAGCTCGAGGGCCCAACCCGCGGGGGCCCTGACCCCAGGTCCAGGGACCCCACCCGTGCAGGCCCTGACCCCAGCTCCAGGGTACCAACCCGTGCGAGCCATGACCCCAGCTCCAGGCGCCGAACTCGTGGGGGCCCTCACCCCAGCCTCAAGGGCCAAACCCGTGGGGGCCCTGACCCCAGCTCCAGGGGCCTCATCCGTGTTGGCCCTAACCCCAGCTCCAGGGGCCTCATCCGTGTTGGCCCTGACCCCAGCTCCAAGGGCCTAACCCGTGGGGACCCAGACCCCAGCTCCAGTGGCCCCACCGGCGTTGGACATAACCCCAGCTCCAGGGGCCCAACCTTGGGGGCCCTGACCCCACCTCCAGGGGCCCCACCAGTGCAGGCCCTGACCCCAGCTCCAGGGGCCCAACCTGTGTTGGTTCTGACCCCAGCTCCTGGGGCCCAACCCGTAGGTGCCCTGACCCCAGCTCCAGGGCCCAAACCCGTGGGGGCTCTGTCCGCAGCTACAGGGGCCCAATCCATGCGGGCCCTGAGCGCAGCTTCAGGGGCCCAACCCGTGGAGGTTCTGACTCCAGCTCTATGTGCCCAACCCCTGCGGGCCCTGACTACAGCTCCAGGGGCCCAACCCGTGGGCGCCCTAACCCCAGCTGCAGTTGCCGAAGCCGTGGGGGCCCTGACCCCATCTGCAGAGGTCCAACCCGTTCGTGCCCTGACACCAGCTCCAGGGGCCTAACCCGTGCGTCCCCTAACCCCAGCTCCAGGGTCCCAACCCGTGGGGGCCCTGACCCCAGCTCCAGGGTCCCAACCCGTGCGGGGCCTGACCCCAGTTCCAGAGGCCCAACCCGTGCGGGCCCACAGCCTAGCTCCCGGGGCCCAAACCTTGTGGGCCCTGACTCCAGCTCCAGGGGGAAAAACCCGTGGGGGCCCTGACCCCAGCTCCAGGAGCCCAACCCGTGCGGGGCCTGACCCCAGCTCCAGGGGCCCAACCCGTTCGGGCCCTGACCCCAGGTCCAGGGACCCCACCCGTGCAGGCCCTGACCCCAGCTCCAGGGTACTAACCCGAGCGGGCCATGACCCCAGTTCCAGGCGCCAAACTTGTGGGGGCCCTCACCCCAGCCTCAAGGGCCAAACCCGTGGGGGACCTGACCCCAGCTCCAAAGGCTACAACCGTGGGGGCCCTGACCCGAGCTCCAGGGGCCCAACCCTTGCCGTCCGTGACCCCAGCTCCAGGGGCCCCATCCGTGTTGGCCCTGACCCCAGCTCCAGGGGCCCCATCCGTATTGGCCCTGACCCCAGCTCCAAGGGCCTAACCCGTGGGGACCCTGACCCCAGCTCCAGTGGCCCAACCCGTGTTGGCCCTGACCCCAGCTCCAGCGGCGCAACCTTGGGAGCCCTGCCCCAGCTCTGGGGGCCCAACCTGTGCGGGCCCTGACCCCAGCTCCATGGGCGCCACCCGTAGGGGCCCTGACCCCAGATCCAGGGGCCCAACCTAGGCGTGCCCTGACCCCAACTCCTGCGGCCCCACCGATGCGGACCCTGACCCTAGCTCCAGGGGCCTCACCCGTGGGGGCCCTGAACCCAAGTCTAGGGGCCCAACCCCTGCGGGCCCTGACCCCAGCTCCAGGGGTCCAACCCGTGTGGGTCCTGACCCCAGCTACAGGGCCCCAACCCGTGGGGGCCCTGATGCCAGCTCCAGGGCCTCAACCCGTAGGGGCTCTTACCCCAGCTCCAGAGGCCCACCCTTGCGGGGCCTGACCCCAGCTCCAGGGGCCCAACCCGTTCGGGCCCTGACCCCAGCTATAGTGGTCCAACCTGTGCGGGCCCTGACTCCAGCTCCACGGGCCCAGCCCTTCGCAGTCCTCAACCCAGCTCCAGGGGCCCAACCCGTTTGGGCCCTGACCCATGCTGCAGGGCCCAACCCCTGGGGGCCCTGACCCCAGCTCCAAGGACCCCACCCGTGCAGGCCGTGACCCCAGACCCAGGGGTCCCACCCGTGCGGGCCCTGACCCCAGATCCAGGGACCCAACCCATGGGGGACATGACCCCAGTTCCATGGGCGCCACCCGTAGGGGCCCTGACCCCAGGTCCAGAGGCCCAACCTATCCATGCCCTGACCCCAGCTCCAAGGGCCCCAACCGTGGAGGCCCTGACCCGAGCTCCAGGGCGCCAACCCATGGGGGCCCTTACCCCCGCTTCAGGGGCCCAACCCGTGCGGGCCCTTACCCCAGATCCCGGGGCCCAACCCGTGTGGGTCCTGACCCCAGATCCCGGGGCCCAACCCGTGTGGGTCCTGACCCCAGCTCCAGGGGCCCCACCCGTGCGGGCCCTGACTCCAGCTCCAGGGGCCCCACAAGTGCTTGCCCTGACCCGAACTCCACGGGCCCAAACTCTGGGGGTCCTGACCCCAGCTCCAGGGGCCAACCCTTGGGGGCCCTGACCCCAGCTCCAGGGGCCCCACCCATGGGGGCCCTGACCTCAGCTCCAGGGCCCAAACCCATACGACACCTGACCCCAGCTAAAGGCGCCGAACTCGTGGGGGCCCTGACCCGAGCTCTAGTGGCCCAACCCGTGCGGGCCCTAACCCCAGCTCCAGAGGCCCCAAGAGTGCGGGCCCTGACCCCAGCTCCAGGGGCCCCACAAGTGCTTGCCCTGACCCCAACTCCACGGGCCCAACCTGTACGGGCCCTTACCTCAGCTCCAGGGGCCCAACCCTTGGGGTTCCTGACCCCAGCTCCAGGGGCCCCACCCATGGGGGCCCTGACCCCAGCTCCAGGGCCCCAACCTGTGCGGGCCCTGATCCCAGCTACAGGGGCCCAACACGTGGGGGACCTGATCCCAGCTCCAGGGGCCCCACCCGTGAGGCCCTGACCCGAGCTCCAGGAGCCCCAATCGTGCGAATCCTGAACCCAGCTCCAGGGGCCCAACCTGTGGGGGCCCTGGCCACAGCTCCAGGGGCCCAGCCCGTTTTGGCCCTAACTCCCCAGCTCCAGGCGTCGAACTCGTGTGGGCCCTGACCGCAGCTCCAGTAGCCCAACCCATGCGGGCCCTAACTCGAGCTCCAGAGGCCCCACCCGTGTGGGCCCTGACCCCAGATCCAGGCGCCGAAGTCGTGAGGGCCCTGACCCCAACCTCAAGGGCCCAACCCGTGGGGGCCCTGACCCCAGCTCCAGGGGCCCCACCCGTGTGGGTGCTGGCTTCAGCTCCAGGGGCCCAACCCGTGGGGGTCATGACGCCAGCTCCAGGGGTCCAACCCATTCGGGCCCTAACCCCAGTGCCAGGGGCCCAAAAAGTGCCAGCCCTGACCCCAACTCCACGGGCCCAACCCGTGCGGACCCTGACCCCAGCTCCAAGGGCCCAACACGTGGGGGACCTGATCCCAGCTCCAGGGGCCCCACCCGTGGGACCCTGACCCCAGCTACAGGAGCTCCAATTGTGCGGATCATGAAAACAGCTCCAGGGGCCCAACCCATGGGGACCCTGACCCCATCTCCAGGGGCCCAACCCGTGGGGCCCTGACCCCAGCTGCATGGGCCCCACCCATAGTGAACTTGACCCCAGGTCCAGGGGCCCAACATATGCGGGTCCTGACCCCAGCTCCTGCGACCTAACGTGTGGGGGCCCTAACCCCAGCTCTAGCGCCCCACCGGTGCGGGCCCTGACCCCAGCTCCAGAGGCCCCACCCGTGGGGGCTCTGACCCCTGCTCCAGGGGCCCAACCCGTGTGGGCCCTGATCCCAGCTCCAAGGGCCCAACCCGTGTGGCTCCTGATGCCAGCACCAGGGGCCCAACCCGTGGGGGCCCTAACCACAGCTAGAGTTACCCAACCCATGGGGGCCCTGACCCGAGCTCCAGGAGCCCAACCCGTGCGGGCCCTGACCCCAGCTCCAGGGACCCAAACCGTGTGGGTCCTGACCCCAACTCCAGGGGCTCAACCTGTGGGGTCCCTTACCCCAGCTCTAGAGGCTCAACCCGTGGGGGCCCTTACCCCAGCTTCAGGGGCCCAACGTGTGCGGGTGCTGACCTCAGCTCCAGGGGCCCAACCCGTTCGGGCCCTAACCCCAGCTGCAGTGGCCCCACAAGTACTTCCCTGACCCCAGCTCCACGGGCCCAACCCTTGCGGGCCCTGACTCCAGCTCCAGGGGCCCAACCCGTGGAGCTACTTACCCCAGCTCCAGGGGCCCCACCTGTGGGGGCCATGACCCCAGCTCCAGGGCCCCAACCCGTGCGGGCCCTGACCCCAGCACCAGTGGCCCAACCCGTGTGGGCCCTAACCCCAGCTCCAGAGGACCCACCAGTGCGGGCCCTGACCCCAGCTCGAAGCGCCAAACTCGTTGGGGCCCTGACCTCAACCTCAAGGGCCCAATCCGTGGGGCCCTGACCCCAGCTCCATAGGCCACAATCGTGCGGGCCCTGACCCTAGCTCCAGGGGCCCAACACTTGGGGGCCCTGACCACACCTTCAGGGGCCCATACCTTGCGGGTCCTGATCCCAGCTCTAGAAACCCAACCCGTTTGGGTCCTGACCCCAGGTCCAGGTACCCAACCCGTGGGGGTCCTGACCCCAGGTCCAGGTGCCCAACCCCTGCGAGCCCTGACCCCAGCTCCAGGGGCCCAACCAGCGCGTCCGCTAACCCCAGCTCCAGGGGCCCAACCCGTGCGGGGCCTCACCCCAGTTCCAGAGACCCAACCTGTGCCTCCCTCACCCCAGCTCCCGGGGCCGAACTGGTGTGGGCCCTGACCCCAGCTCCAGGGGCCAAACCTGTGGGGGTCCTGACCCCAGTTCCTGGGGCCCAACCAGTGTAGGCCCTGACCCCAGCTACAGGGGCCCAACCCGTGGGGACTGACCCCAGCTTCATGGGCCCCACCCATAGGGGACCTGACTCCAGCTCCAGGGGCCCAACATATTCGGGCCCTGACCCCAGCTCCTGCAGCCCCAACCGTGGGGGCACTGACCCCAGCTCCAGGGCCCAACCAGTGGGGGCCATGACCCCAGCTCCAGTTGCCCAACCCGTGCGAGCCCTAACCCCAGCTCAAGAGGCCCCACCTGTGCGGGCCATGAGCCGAGCTCTAGAGGCCCCACCCGTGGGGGCCCTGACCCCTGCTCCAGGAGCTCCAATCGTGCGGATCTTGAAAACAGGTCCAGGGGCCCAACCCGTGGGGACCCTGACCCCATCACCAGGGGCCCAACCCGTGGGGCCCTGACCCCAGCTCCATGGGCCCCACCCATAGGGGACCTGACCCCAGCTCCAGGGGCCCAACATATGCCGGCCCTGACCCCAGCTCCAGGCGCCGAACTCGTGGGGGCCCTGACCCCTGCCTCAAGTGCCGAACCCGTGAGGGCCCTGACCCCATCTCCAGGTGCCCCACCTGTGGGGCCCTGATCCCAGCTCCAGGGGCCCCAATCGTGCGGGACCTGACCCGAGCTCCAGGGGCCCAACCTGTGTTGGCCCAGATCCCAGCTCCAGGGGCCCAACCTTGAGGGCCCAGATCCCAGCTCCGGGGGCCCAACCCGTGCGGGCCCTGACCCTAGCTCCATGGGTACAACCCGTAGGGGCCCTGACCCACCTCCAGGGACCCCACCCGTGCGAGCCCTGACCCAAGCTCCTTCGTCCCCACCCGTGTCGGCCCTGACCCCAGCTCCATGCGCTGAACTCTTGGGGGCCCTTACCCCAGCCTCAAGGCCCCAACCCGTGCAGGCCCTGACCTCAGCTCCAGGTACCCATCCCGTGCAAGCCTTGTCCCTAGCTCCAGAAACCCAACCCGTGGGGGCCCTGACCCCAGCTCGAGGGACCCAACCCGTGGGGGCCATGACGCCAGCTCCAGGGGCCAACCCATTCGGGCCCTAACCCCAGTGCCAGGCGCCCAACAGGTGCAGGCCCTGACCCCAACTCCACAGGCCCAATCCGTGCGGGCCCTGACCCCACCTCCAGGAGCTCCAATCGTGCGGATCCTGAAAACAGGTCCAGGGGCCCAACCCGTGGGGACCCTGACCCCATCACCAGGGGCCCAACCCGTGGGGCCCTGACCCCAGCTCCATGGGCCCCACCCATAGGGGACCTGACCCCAGCTCCAGGCGCCCAACATATGCGGGCTCTGACCCAAGCTCCAGGCGCCGACCTCGTGGAGGCCCTGACCACAGCTCCAGGGACCCAACTCGTGCAGGCCCTGACCCCAGCTCCAGGGGCGCAACCCGTGGGGGCCCAGACCCGAGCTCCGGGGGCCCAAACCGTGAGGGCCCTGACCCCAGCTCTAGAGCCCCAACCCGTGCGGGTCCTGACCCCAGCTCCATGGGCCCCACCCATAGGGGACCTGACCCCAGCTCCAGGGGCCCAACATATGCGGGCCCTGACCCCAGCTCCTGCGACCTCACCCGTGAGGGCCCTAAGCCCAGCTCCAGAGGACCCACCCGTGGGGGCCCTTACCCCAGGTCCAGGGACCCAACCCGTGTGGGCCCTGACCACAGCTCCAGTTGCCCATCCCGTGGGGGCCCTGACCCTAGCTCCACGGGCCCAACCCGTGCGGGCCCTGACCCCAGCTCCAGGGAACCAAACCGTGTGGGTCCTGACCCCAGCTCCAGGGGCCCAACCTGTGGGGGACTTCATCCCAGCTCCAGGGGCCCAACAAGTGGGGGCTTTTACCCCACCTTCAGGGGCCGAACCCGTGGGGGCCATGACCCCAGCTCCACGGGCCCAACCCGTTCGGGCCCTAACCCCAGCCCCAGGGGCTCCAAAAGTGCTTCCTCTGACCCCAACTCCACTGGCCCAACCCGTGCGGGCCGTGACCCCAGCTCCAGGGGCCCAACCCGTGGGGGCGCTGCCCTCTGCTCCAGGGTCCCAAGCCGTTCGGGCCCTAACCCCAGCTGCAGTGGCCCCACAAGTGCTTGGGCTGACCCCAGCTCCACGGGCCCAACCCGTGCGGGCCCTGACCCCAGCTCCAGTGGCCCAACCCGTGGAGCCACTTACCCCAGCTCCAGGGGCCCCACCCTTGGGGGCCCTGACCCCAGCTCCAGGGCCCCAACCCGAGCGGGCCCTGACCCCAGCTGCAGACGCCAAACTCGTGGGTGCCCTGACCCGAGCTCTAGTGGCCCAACCCGTGCGGGCCAAACCCCAGCTCCATAGGCCCCACCAGTGCAGGCCCTGACCCCAGTTCCAGGGGCCCAACCCTTGTGGATCCTGATGCCAGCACCAGGGGCCCAACCCGTGGGGGCCCTGACCACAGCTCCAGTGGCCCAACCCGTGGAGCCACTTACCCCAGCTCCAGGGGCCCCACCCTTGGGGGCCCTGACCCCAGCTCCAGGGGCCCAACCTGTACGGGCCCTTACCCCAGCTCCAGGGGCCCCACCCGTATTGGCCCTGTCCCCAGCTCCAGGGGCCCCACCCGTGCGGGCCCTGTCCCCAGCTCCAGGGCCTAACCCGTGGGGGCCCTGACCCCAGCTCCAGGGACCCTACTCGTGCGGACCCTAACCCCATCTCCAGGGGTCCCACCCGTGCGGGCCCTTACCCCAGGTCTATGGGCCCAACGCGTGCGGACTCTGACGCCAGCTCCAGGTGCTGAAATCATGGGGGCCCTGACACCAGCCTCAAGGGCCCAACCTGTGGGGGACCTGAACCCAGCTCCAGGGGACCGACCCGTGAGGGCCCTGACGCCAGCTCCAGAGCCTCAACCCGTGCAGGGCCTGACCCCAGCTCCAGGGCCCCAACCCATGGGGGCCCTGACGCCAGAACCAGGGGCCCCACCCGTGCGGGCCGTGACCCCAGCTCCATGGGCGCCACCCGTAGGGGCCCTAACCCCAGATCCAGAGGCCAACCTATGCGTGCCCTGACCCCAGCTCCTGCAGCCCCACCCATGCGGACCCTGACCCCAGCTCCAGGGGCCTCACCCGTGTGGGTCCTGACCCCAGCTCCAGGGGCGCAACCCGTGTGGGTCCTGACCCCAGCTCCAGGGGCCCAACCCGTGGGGGCCCTGACGCCAGCTCCAGGGCCCCAACCCGTGGGGGCCCTTACCCCAGCTCCAGAGGCTGAACCCGTGCGGGGCCTGACCCCAGCTCCAGGGCCCCACCCGTGTTGGCCCTGACCCCAGGTCCAGGGGCCCAACCTTGGGGGCCCTGACCCCAGCTATGGGGGCCCAACCCGTGCGGGCCCTGACCCCAGCTCCAGTGGCCCAACCCGTGCGGGCCCTAACCCCAGCTCCAGAGGACCCACCAGTGCGGGCCCTGACCCCAGATCAAGGCGCCAAACTCGTGGGGGCCCTGACCTCAACCTCAAGGGCTCAATCCGTGGGGCCCTGACCCCAGCTCCAGGGGCCCCAATCGTGCGGGCCCTGACCCTAGCTCCAGGGACCCAACACTTGGGGGCCCTGACCACACCTTTAGGGGCCCATACCGTGCGGGTCCTGATCCCAGCTCTAGAAACCCAACACGTGTGGGTCCTGAGCCCAGCTCCAGGGCCCAACCCGTAGGCGCCCTGATCCCAGCTCCAGGGCCCAAACCCGTGGCGGCAATGACCACAGCTCCAGGAGCCCAATCCGTGGGGGCCCTGACCCCAGCTCCAGGGGCCCAACCCGTGCAAGGCCTGACTCCTGCTCCAGGGGCCCAACCCGTGGTGGCCCTGACCCCAGCTCCAGGGGCCTAACCCGTGTGGGCCCTGACAGCAGCTCCTGGGGCCCAACCCTTGTGGGTCCTGACCCCAGGTCCAGGGGCCCAACCCGTTTGGGTCCTGACCCCAGGTCCAGGTGCCCAACCCGTGGGGGTCCTGACCCCAGCTCCAGGGGCCCAACCAGCGCGTCCCCTAACCCCAGCTCCAGGGGCCCAACCCGTGCGGGGCCTCACCCCAGTTCCAGAGACCCAACCTGTGCGTCCCTCACCCCAGCTTCCGGGTCCGAACTGCTGTGGGCCCTGACCCCAGCTCCAGGGGCCAAGCCTGTGGGGGTCCTGACCCCAGTTCCTGGGGCCCAACCCGTGCGGGCCATGAACCCAGCTCCAGGGGCCCAACCGGTGTAGGCCCTGACCCCAGCTCCAGGGGCCCAACCCGTGGGGCCTAACCTCAGCTTCATGGGCCCCACCCATAGGGGACCTGACTCCAGCTCCAGGAGCCCCACATATTCGGGTCCTGACCCCAGCTCCTGTGGCCCCAACCGTGGGGGCACTGACCGCAGCTCCAGGGGCCCAACCAGTGGGAGCCATGACCCCAGCTCCAGTGGCCCAACCCGTGCGGGCCCTAACCCCAGCTCAAGAGGCCCCACCTGTGCGGGCCATGAGCCGAGCTCTAGAGGCCCCACCCGTGGGGGCCCTGACCCCTGCTCCAGGGGCCCAACCCATGTGGGCCCTGACCCCAGCTCCAGGGGCCCATCCCGTGTGGATCCTGACCAAAGCTCCAGGGCCCCAACCCGTGGGGGCCCTTACCCCAGCTCTAGAGGCCGAACCCGTGGGGGCCCTTACCCCAGCTCGAGGGACCCAACCCGTGGGGGCCATGACGCCAGCTCCAGGGGCCAACCCATTCGGGCCCTAACCCCAGTGCCAGGCGCCCAACAGGTGCAGGCCCTGACCCCACCTCCAGGAGCTCCAATCGTGCGGATCCTGAAAACAGGTCCAGGGGCCCAACCCGTGGGGACCCTGACCCCATCACCAGGGGCCCAACCCGTGGGGCCCTGACCCCAGCTCCATGGGCCCCACCCATAGGGGACCTGACCCCAGCTCCAGGCGCCCAACATATGCGGGCTCTGACCCAAGCTCCAGGCGCCGACCTCGTGGAGGCCCTGACCACAGCTCCAGGGACCCAACTCGTGCAGGCCCTGACCCCAGCTCCAGGGGCGCAACCCGTGGGGGCCCAGACCCGAGCTCCGGGGGCCCAAACCGTGAGGGCCCTGACCCCAGCTCTAGAGCCCCAACCCGTGCGGGTCCTGACCCCAGCTCCATGGGCCCCACCCATAGGGGACCTGACCCCAGCTCCAGGGGCCCAACATATGCGGGCCCTGACCCCAGCTCCTGCGACCTCACCCGTGAGGGCCCTAAGCCCAGCTCCAGAGGACCCACCCGTGGGGGCCCTTACCCCAGGTCCAGGGACCCAACCCGTGTGGGCCCTGACCCCAGCTCCAGGGGCCCAACCCGTGTGGATCCTGACGCCAGCATGAGGGGCCCAACCTGTGGGGGCCCTGACCACAGCTCCAGTTGCCCATCCCGTGGGGGCCCTGACCCTAGCTCCACGGGCCCAACCCGTGCGGGCCCTGACCCCAGCTCCAGGGAACCAAACCGTGTGGGTCCTGACCCCAGCTCCAGGGGCCCAACCTGTGGGGGACTTCATCCCAGCTCCAGGGGCCCAACAAGTGGGGGCTTTTACCCCACCTTCAGGGGCCGAACCCGTGGGGGCCATGACCCCAGCTCCACGGGCCCAACCCGTTCGGGCCCTAACCCCAGCCCCAGGGGCTCCAAAAGTGCTTCCTCTGACCCCAACTCCACTGGCCCAACCCGTGCGGGCCGTGACCCCAGCTCCAGGGGCCCAACCCATGGGGGCGCTGCCCTCTGCTCCAGGGTCCCAAGCTGTTCGGGCCCTAACCCCAGCTGCAGTGGCCCCACAAGTGCTTGCGCTGACCCCAGCTCCACGGGCCCAACCCGTGCGGGCCCTGACCCCAGCTCCAGTGGCCCAACCCGTGGAGCCACTTACCCCAGCTCCAGGGGCCCCACCCTTGGGGGCCCTGACCCCAGCTCCAGGGCCCCAACCCGAGCGGGCCCTGACCCCAGCTGCAGACGCCAAACTCGTGGGTGCCCTGACCCGAGCTCTAGTGGCCCAACCCGTGCGGGCCAAACCCCAGCTCCATAGGCCCCACCAGTGCAGGCCCTAACCCCAGTTCCAGGGGCCCAACCCTTGTGGATCCTGATGCCAGCACCAGGGGCCCAACCCGTGGGGGCCCTGACCACAGCTTTAGTTACCCAACCCGTGGGGTCCCTGACCCCAGCTCCAGGCGCCGAACTCGTGGGAGCCCTGACCACAGCTCCAGGGACCCAACTCGTGCAGGCCCCGACCCCAGCTCCAGGGGCGCAACCCGTCGGGGCCATGACGCCAGCTCCAGGGGCCAACCCATTCGGGCCCTAACCCCAGTGCCAGGCGCCCAACAAGTGCAGGCCCTGACCCCAACTCCACAGGCCCAATCCGTGCGGGCCCTGACCCCAGCTCCAGGAGCCCAACATGTGGGGGACCTGATCCGAGCTCCAGGGGCCCCACCCGTGGGGCCCTGACCCCACCTCCAGGAGCTCCAATCGTGCGGATCCTGAAAACAGGTCCAGGGGCCCAACCCGTGGGGACCCTGACCCCATCACCAGGTGCCCAACCCGTGGGGCCCTGACCCCAGCTCCATGGGCCCCACCCATAGGGGACCTGACCCCAGCTCCAGGCGCCCAACATATGCGGGCTCTGACCCAAGCTCCAGGTGCCGACCTCGTGGAGGCCCTGACCACAGCTCCAGGGACCCAACTCGTGCAGGCCCTGACCCCAGCTCCAGGGGCGCAACCCGTGGGGGCCCAGACCCGAGCTCCGGGGGCCCAAACCGTGAGGGCCCTGACCCCAGCTCTAGAGCCCCAACCCGTGCGGGTCCTGACCCCAGCTCCATGGGCCCCACCCATAGGGGACCTGACCCCAGCTCCAGGGGCCCAACATATGCGGGCCCTGACCCCAGCTCCTGCGACCTCACCCGTGAGGGCCCTAAGCCCAGCTCCAGAGGACCCACCCGTGGGGGCCCTTACCCCAGGTCCAGGGACCCAACCCGTGTGGGCCCTGACCCCAGCTCCAGGGGCCCAACCCGTGTGGATCCTGACGCCAGCATGAGGGGCCCAACCTGTGGGGGCCCTGACCACAGCTCCAGTTGCCCATCCCGTGGGGGCCCTGACCCTAGCTCCACGGGCCCAACCCGTGCGGGCCCTGACCCCAGCTCCAGGGAACCAAACCGTGTGGGTCCTGACCCCAGCTCCAGGGGCCCAACCTGTGGGGGACTTCATCCCAGCTCCAGGGGCCCAACAAGTGGGGGCTTTTACCCCACCTTCAGGGGCCGAACCCGTGGGGGCCATGACCCCAGCTCCACGGGCCCAACCCGTTCGGGCCCTAACCCCAGCCCCAGGGGCTCCAAAAGTGCTTCCTCTGACCCCAACTCCACTGGCCCAACCCGTGCGGGCGGTGACCCCAGCTCCAGGGGCCCAACCCGTGGGGGCGCTGCCCTCTGCTCCAGGGTCCCAAGCCGTTCGGGCCCTAACCCCAGCTGCAGTGGCCCCACAAGTGCTTGCGCTGACCCCAGCTCCACGGGCCCAACCCGTGCGGGCCCTGACCCCAGCTCCAGTGGCCCAACCCGTGGAGCCACTTACCCCAGCTCCAGGGGCCCCACCCTTGGGGGCCCTGACCCCAGCTCCAGGGCCCCAACCCGAGAGGGCCCTGACCCCAGCTGCAGACGCCAAACTCGTGGGTGCCCTGACCCGAGCTCTAGTGGCCCAACCCGTGCGGGCCAAACCCCAGCTCCATAGGCCCCACCAGTGCAGGCCCTGACCCCAGTTCCAGGGGCCCAACCCTTGTGGATCCTGATGCCAGCACCAGGGGCCCAACCCGTGGGGGCCCTGACCACAGCTTTAGTTACCCAACCCGTGGGGGCCCTGACCCCAGCTCCAGGCGCCGAACTCGTGGGAGCCCTGACCACAGCTCCAGGGACCCAACTCGTGCAGGCCCTGACCCCAGCTCCAGGGGCGCAACCCGTGGGGGCCCAGAACCCAGCTCCGGGGACCCAAACCATGAGGGCCCTGACCCCAGCTCCAGAGCCCCAACCCGTGCGGTTCCTGACCCCAGCTCCAGAGGTCCCACCCGTGCGGGCCCTGACCCCAGCTCAAGGCGCCAAATTCATGGGGGCCCTGACCCCAGCCTCAAGGGTCCAACCCGTGGGGGACCTTACCCGACCTCCTGGGGCCAAGAACCGTGAGGGCCCTGACTCCAGCTCCAGGGGCTCATCCCGTGCGGGCCGTGACCCCATCTACAGGGGCCCCAACCGTGTTGGCCCTGACCCCAGCTTCAGGGCCCCAACCCGTGAGGGCCATGACCCCAGCTCCAGGGGCCAAACCCGTGCGGGTCGGGACCCCAGAACCAGGGGCCCCACCCGTGGGGGTTCTGTCCCCAGCTCCAGGGGCCCAACCCGTGCGGGCCCTGAGCCCAGCTCCAGAAATCCAACCCGTTGTGGCCCTGACCCCAGCTCCAGGGGCCCAACTCGTGTCAGTCCTGACCCCAGCTCCAGGGCCCCCAACCGTAGGGGCCATGACCCCAGCTACAGGGGCCCAACCCGTGCGGGCCCTGACCCCAGCTCCAGGGGCCCCAGCCGTGCGGGCCCTGAGTCCAGTTCCAGGGGCACAACCCGTGGGGGCCCTGACCCCAGCTCCAGGGCCCAACCCGTGGGGGTCCTGACCCCAGCTCCAGGGGCTCCACCCGTGGGGGCCCTGACCCCAGCTCCAGGGGCCCAACCTTTGCGGGCCCTGACCCCAGCTCCAGGGTCACAATCCGTGGGGGCCCTGACCCCAGCTCCAAGGCCCAACCCGTAGGGGCCTGACCGCAGCTCCAGCGACCCCACCCGTGCGGGCCCTGACCCCAGCTCCAGGGGTCCCGCCTGTGGGGGCCCTTACCCCAGCCCGGGTACTGACCCCAGCTCAAGGCGCCGAACTCATTGGGGCCCTGACCCCAGTCTCAAGGGTCCAAACCGTGGTGGACCTTACCCCACCTCCTCGGGCCAGAACCGTGAGGGCCCTGACTCCAGCTCCAGGGGCTCATCCCGTGCGGGCCGTGACCCCATCTACAGGGGCCCCAACCGTGTTGGCCCTGACCCCAGCTCCAGGTTCCCAACCTTTGCGGGCCCTGACCCCAGCTCCAGGTGTCCAACCCATGGGGGCCCTGACCCCAGCTTCAGGGCCCCAACCCGTGGGGGCCATGACCCCAGCTCCAGGGGCCAAACCCGTGCGGGTCGGGACCCCAGAACCAGGGGCCCCACCCGTGGGGGTTCTGTCCGAAGCTCCAGGGGCCCAACCCGTGCGGGCCCTGAGCCCAGCTCCAGAAATCCAACCCATTGGGGCCCTGACCCCAGCTCCAGGGGCCCAACTCGTGTCAGTCCTGACCCCAGCTCCAGGGCCCAACCCGTGGGGGCCCTGACCCCAGCTCCAGGGGCCCAACCTTTGCGGGCCCTGACCCCAGCTCCAGGGTCTCAATCCGTGGGGGCCCTGACCCCAGCTCCAAGGCCCAACCGTGGGGGCCCCGACCCCAGCTCCAGCGACCCCACCCGTGCGGGCCCTGACCCCAGCTCCAGGGGTCCCGCCTCTGGGGGCCCTTACCCCAGCCCGGGTACTGACCCCAGCTCAAGGCGCCGAACTCATGGGGGCCCTGACCCCAGCCTGAAGGGTCCAAACCGTGGGGGACCTGACCCCAGGTCCAGGGGCCAGAACCGTAAGGGCCCTGACCCCAGCTCCAGAGGCTTATTTCGTGCGGGCTGTGACCCCATCTGCAGGGGCCCCAACCGTGTTGGCCCTGACCACAGCTCCAAGGGCCCAACCTGTGCAGGCCCTGACCCCAGCTACAGGCGCCGAACTCGTGGGGGCCCTGACCCCCGCCTCAAGGGCCCAACCCGTGGGGGCCCTGACCCCAGCTCCAGGGGCCCCACCTGTGGGGCCCTGATCCCAGCTCCAGGGAACCCAATCGTGCGGGCCCTGACCCGAACTACAGGGGCCCCACCGATGGGGGCCCTGACCACAGCTCCAGGGGCCCAACCCGTGCGGGCCCTGACCCCTGCTCCATGCGCCGAACTCGTGGGGGCCCTTACCCCAGCCTCAAGGGCCCAACCCGTGGGGGCCCTGACCCCAGCTCCAGGGGCCCCACCCATCGGGCCCCGACCCCAGCTCCAGGGGCCCCAATCGTGCGGGCCCTGACCCTAGCTCCAGGGGCCAAACCCTTGGGGGCCCTGACCACAGCTCCAAAGGCCAAACCCGTGGGGTCCTGACCCCAGCACCATGGGCCGATCTGGTGGGGGCCCTGACCCCAGCCTGAAGGCCCCACCCGTGAAGGCCCTCACCCCTGCTCCAGGTGCCCATCCAGTGCTGGCCCTGTTCCCAGCTCCAGAAACCCAACCCGTGGGGGCCCTGACCCCAGTTCCAGGGGCCCAACCCGTTTGGGTACTGACTCCAGCTCCAGGGGCCCAACCCGTACGCGCTCTGACCCCAGCTCCAGGGCTCAAACCCGTGGGGGCCCTGACCCCAGTTCCAGGGATGCCACCCATGCGGGCCCTGACCCCAGCTCCAAGGGTCCCACCTGTGTGGCTCCTTACCCCAGCTCTATGGGCCCAACCCGTGCGGGCCCTGATGCCAGCTCCAGGTGCCGAACTTGTGGAGGCGCTGACCCTAGCCTCAAGGGTCCAACCCGTGGGGGACCTGAACCCAGCTCCAGGGGCCACAACCGTGGAGGCCCTGACCCCAGCTTGAGGGGCCTCATCCGTGTTGGCCCTGACCCCTGCTCCAGGGGCCCAACCCGTGGGGTCCCTGACCCGAGCTCCAGGAGCCCCACCATTGTTGGCCCGGACCCCAGCTCCAGGCGTCCAACCCGTGAGGGCCCTGACCCCAGCTCCAAGGCCCAACCCGTGAGGGCCCTGACCCCAGCTCCAGGGGCCCAACCCGTGCGAGCCCTGACCCCAGCTCCAGGCGCCGAACTCGTAGGGGCCCTGACCCGAGCTCCAGGGGCCCAACCCGTGGGGGCCGTGCCCCAGCCAGAGTTTCCCAACCCGTGGGGGCCCTGACTCCATCTCCAGGGGACCAACCCGTTCGGGCCCTGACCCCAGCTCCAGTGGCCCATCCTGTGCGGGCCCTGACTCCAGCTCCACGTGCTCAACCCGTGCGGACCCTGACCCTAGCTCAAGGGGCGCAACCCGTGGGGGCCCTGACCCCAGCTCCAGGGGCCCAACCAGGTGGGGTCCTCATCCCAGCTCCAGGGGTCCAACCCGTGCGGGCTCTGACCTCAGGGGCCCAGACCTCAGCTCCAGCGGCCCCAATCGTGCGGGCCCTAACCCCAGCTCCGGGGGCTCATTCCGAGGGGGCCCTCACCACAGCTCCAGGGGCCCAATCTGTGCGAGCCCTGACCCCAGTTCCTGGCGCCGAACTCGTGGGGGCCCTGACCCCAGCCTCAAGGGCCCAACCCGTTGGGCCCTTACCCCAGCTCCAGGGGCCACACCCGTGTGGGCCCTGACCCCAGCTCTAGGAGCCCCATTCGTGCGGGCCCTGACCCCAGCTGCAGGGGCCCAACCCGTGGGGGCCCTGACCCCAGTTCCAGGTGCCCAATCCATGGGGTCCTGAACCAAGCTCCAGAGCCCCAACCCGTGCGGGTCCTGACCCCAGCTCCAGGGGCCCCTCCCGTGGCGGCCCGGAATCCCAGATCCAGGGGCCCAACCCGTGCGGACCCTGACCCCAGCTCCAGGGGCCCAACCCGTGAGGGCCCTGACCCCAGCTCCAGGGGCCCCACCAGTGCGGGCTCTGACCCGACCTCCTGGGGCCCAACCCGTGGGGGCCCTGACCCCAGCTCCAGTGGCCCAACCCGTGCGGGCCCTAATCCCAGCTCCAGATGCCGCACCCGTGAGGGCCCTGACCCCAGCTCCAGGGGCCCAACCAGTGCGGGCCCTGACCCCAGCTGCAGGGGCCCAACCCGTGTGGGCTCAGACCCCAGCTCCAGGGATTCCACCCGTGCGGGTCCTGACCCCTGCTCCAGAGGTCCCACCCGTGCGGACCCTTACCCCAGCCACAGGGACCCAACCCGTGCGGGCCCTGACCCCTGCTCAAGGCGCCGAACTCATGGAGGCCCTGACCCCAGCCTCAAGGGTCCAATCCGTGGGGGACCTTACCTCACCTCCAGGGGCCAGAACCGTGAGGGCCCTGACCCCAGATCCAGGGGCTCATCCCGTGCGGGCCGTGACCCCATCTGCAGGGGCCCCAACCGTGTTGGCCCTTATCCCAGCTCCAGGGTCCCAATGTGTGCGGGCCCTAACCATAGATCCAGGGGCCCAACCCGTACGTGCCCTGACCCCAGCTCCAGGGCTCAAACCCGTGGGGGCCCTGACCCCAGCTCCAGGGGCCCAACCCTTGTGGGCCCTGACCACAGCTGCAAAGGCCCAAACTGTGCGTGCCCTGACCCCAGCTCCATGCGCCGAACTGGTGGGGGCCCTGACCCCAGCCTCAAGGCCCCAACCCGTGCAGGCCGTGACCCCAGCTCCAGGTGCCCATCCCGTGCAGGCCCTGTCCCCAGCTCCAGAAATCTAACCCGTTGGGGCCCTGACCCCAGCTCCAGGGGTCCAACTCGTGTCGATCCTGACCCCAGCTCCAGGGGCTCCAACCGTAGGGGCCATGACCTCAGCTCCAGGGGCCCAAACTTTGCGGTCCCTGACCCCAGTTCCAGGGGCCCCACCCGTGGGGGCCCAGATTCAACTCCAGGTTCCCCATGCGTGGGGGCCCTGACCCTAGCTCCAGTGGCCCCACCCATGGGGGCCTTGACCCAGCTCCAGGGGCCCAACCCGTGTGGTCACTGACCCCAGCTCCATAGACCCCACCTGTAGTGGTCCTGACCCC
This sequence comes from Gopherus flavomarginatus, assembly GCF_025201925.1. Classification (NCBI taxonomy): domain Eukaryota; kingdom Metazoa; phylum Chordata; order Testudines; family Testudinidae; genus Gopherus; species Gopherus flavomarginatus. The sequence goes on from NW_026115095.1 coordinate 58,001, forward strand.
AGCTCCAGGGGCCTCACCCGTGTTGGCCTTGACCCCAGCTCCAGGGGCACAACCCGTGGGGGCCCTGACCCCAGCTCCAGGGGCACAACCCGTGGGGGCCATGACCCCAACTCCAGGGGCCAAACCCGTGCGGGCCCTGACCTCAGCTCCAGGGCCCCAAACCGTGGGGGCCCTGACCCCAATTCCAGGGCCGCAACCCGTGCGGGTCCTGACCCCAGCTCAAGGGGCCCCACCCGTGCGGGTCCTGACCCCAGCTCCAAGGGCCCAACCCGTGGGGGCCCTGTCCCCAGCTCCAGGGCCTAACCCGTGGGGGCCCTGACTCCAGATCCAGGGACCCCACCCGTGCGAGCCCTGACCCCAGCTCCAAGGGTCCCACCTGTGTGTCTCCTTACCCCAGCTCTATGGGCCCAACCCGTGCGGGCCCTGATGCCAGCTCCTGGTGCCGAACTTGTGGGGGCCCTGACCCTAGCCTCAAGGGTCCAACCCGTGGGGGATCTGATCCCAGCTCCAGGGGCCACAACCGTGGGGGCCCTGACCCCAGCTTCAGGGGCCCCACCCGTGTTGGCCCTGACCCCTGCTCCAGGGGCCCAACCCGTGGGGACCCTGACCCGAACTCCAGGAGCCCCACCATTGTTGGCCCGGACCCCAGCTCCAGGAGTCCAACCCGTGGGGCCCCTGACCCCAGCTCCAGGGGTCCAACCCGTGAGGGCCATGACCCCAGCTCCAGGGCCCAACCCGTGAGGGCCCTGACCCCAGCTCCAGGGGCCCAACCCGTGCGAGCCCTAACCCCAGCTCCAGGCGCCGAACTCGTGGGGGCCCTGACCCGAGCTCCAGGGGCCCAACCGGTGGGGGCCCTGCCCCAACCAGAGTTTCCCAACCCGTGGGGGCCCTGACTCCATCTCCAGGGGCCCAACCCGTTCGGGCCCTGACCCCAGCTCCAGGGGACCAACCCGTGCGGAGCTTGATCCCAGCTCCAGGGGCCCAACAGGTGCGGGTCCTGACCCTAGCCCCAGGGGCCTTACCCGTGGGGGCCCTGATCCCAGCTCCAGGGTCCGAACTCTTGCGGGGCCTGACCCCAGCTCTTGGAGCCCAACCCGTGTGGGCCCTGACCCCAGCTCCAGGGGCCCAACCCGTGTTAGCTATGACCCCAGCTCCAGGGACCCAAACCGTTCGGGCCCTAATCCCATCTCCAGAGGCTCCACCCATGCGGGCCCTGACCCGAACTCCAGGGGCCCCAACCGTCGAAGCCCTGACCCCAGCTCCAGGGGCCGAACCCGTGCGGTCCCTGACCCCAGCTCCAGGCACCGAACTCGTGAGGGCCCTGACCCCAGCTCCAGGGGCCTAACCCATGCGGGCCGTGACCCCAGCTCCAGGGGCACCACCCATGGGGGCCCTGACCCAAGCTCCATGGGCCCCACCCGTGTCGGCCCTGACCCCAGCCCCGGGGCCCATCCCATGCGGACCCTGATCCCAGCTCCAGAAACCCAACCCGTGGGGGCCCTGACCCCAGCTCCAGGGGCCCAACACGTGTAGTTCCTGACCCCAGCTCCAGGGGCCCAACCGGTAGGTGCCCTGACCCCAGCTCCAGGGCCCAAACTCGTGGGGGCCCTGACCGTAGATCCAGGGGCCCAATCCGTGGTGGCCCTGACCCCAGTTCCAGGGACGCCACCCGTGCGGGCCCTGACCCCAGCTCCAAGGGTCCCACCTGTGTGGCTCCTTACCCCAGCTCTATGGGCCCAACCCGTGCGGGCCCTGATGCCAGCTCCAGGTGCCGAACTTGTGGAGGCGCTGACACTAGCCTCAAGGGTCCAACCCGTGGGGGACCTGAACCCAGCTCCAGGGGCCACAACCGTGGGGGCCCTGACCCCAGCTTGAGGGGCCTCATCCGTGTTGGCCCTGACCCCTGCTCCAGGGGCCCAACCCGTGGGGTCCCTGACCCGAGCTCCAGGAGCCCCACCATTGTTGGCCCGGACCCCAGCTCCAGGAGTCCAACCCGTGGGGCCCCTGACCCCAGCTCCAGGGGCCCAACCCGTGCGAGCCCTGACCCCAGCTCCAGGCGCCGAACTCGTAGGGGCCCTGACCCGAGCTCCAGGGGCCCAACCCGTGGGGGCCCTGCCCCAGCCAGAGTTTCCCAACCCGTGGGGGCCCTGACTCCATCTCCTGGGGCCCAACCCATTCGGGCCCTGACCCCAGCTCCAGTGGCCCATCCTGTGCGGGCCCTGACTCCAGCTCCACGTGCTCAACCCGTGCGGACCCTGACCCTAGCTCAAGGGGCGCAACCCGTAGGGGCCCTGACCCCAGCTCCAGGGGCCCAACCAGGTGGGGTCCTCATCCCAGCTCCAGGGGTCCAACCTGTGCGGGCTCTGACCCCAGGGGCCAGACCTCAGCTCCAGCGGCCCCAATCGTGCGGGCCCTAACCCCAGCTCCGGGGGCTCATTCCGAGGGGGCCCTCACCACAGCTCCAGGGGCCCAAGCTGTGCGAGCCCTGACCCCAGTTCCTGGCGCCGAACTCGTGGGGGCCCTGACCCCAGCCTCAAGGGCCCAACCCGTTGGGCCCTTACCCCAGCTCCAGGGGCCACACCCGTGTGGGCCCTGACCCCAGCTCTAGGAGCCCTATTCGTGCGGGCCCTGACCCCAGCTGCAGGGGCCCAACCCGTGGGGGCCCTGACCCCAGATCCAGGTGCCCAATCCATGGGGTCCTGAACCAAGCTCCAGAGCCCCAACCCGTGCGGGCCCTGACCCCAGCTCCAAGGGTCCCACCTGTGTGGCTCCTTACCCCAGCTCTATGGGCCCAACCCGTGCGGGCCCTGATGCCAGCTCCAGGTGCCGAACTTGTGGAGGCGCTGACACTAGCCTCAAGGGTCCAACCCGTGGGGGACCTGAACCCAGCTCCAGGGGCCACAACCGTGGGGGCCCTGACCCCAGCTTGAGGGGCCTCATCCGTGTTGGCCCTGACCCCTGCTCCAGGGGCCCAACCCGTGGGGTCCCTGACCCGAGCTCCAGGAGCCCCACCATTGTTGGCCCGGACCCCAGCTCCAGGAGTCCAACCCGTGGGGCCCCTGACCCCAGCTCCAGGGGCCCAACCCGTGCGAGCCCTGACCCCAGCTCCAGGCGCCGAACTCGTAGGGGCCCTGACCCGAGCTCCAGGGGCCCAACCCGTGGGGGCCCTGCCCCAGCCAGAGTTTCCCAACCCGTGGGGGCCCTGACTCCATCTCCTGGGGCCCAACCCATTCGGGCCCTGACCCCAGCTCCAGTGGCCCATCCTGTGCGGGCCCTGACTCCAGCTCCACGTGCTCAACCCGTGCGGACCCTGACCCTAGCTCAAGGGGCGCAACCCGTAGGGGCCCTGACCCCAGCTCCAGGGGCCCAACCAGGTGGGGTCCTCATCCCAGCTCCAGGGGTCCAACCTGTGCGGGCTCTGACCCCAGGGGCCAGACCTCAGCTCCAGCGGCCCCAGTCGTGCGGGCCCTAACCCCAGCTCCGGGGGCTCATTCCGAGGGGGCCCTCACCACAGCTCCAGGGGCCCAACCTGTGCGAGCCCTGACCCCAGTTCCTGGCGCCGAACTCGTGGGGGCCCTGACCCCAGCCTCAAGGGCCCAACCCGTTGGGCCCTTACCCCAGCTCCAGGGGCCACACCCGTGTGGGCCCTGACCCCAGCTCTAGGAGCCCTATTCGTGCGGGCCCTGACCCCAGCTGCAGGGGCCCAACCCGTGGGGGCCCTGACCCCAGATCCAGGTGCCCAATCCATGGGGTCCTGAACCAAGCTCCAGAGCCCCAACCCGTGCGGGTCCTGACCCCAGCTCCAGGGGCCCCTCCCGTGGCGGCCCGGAATCCCAGATCCAGGGGCCCAACCCGTGCGGACCCTGACCCCAGCTCCAGGGGCCCAACCCGTGAGGGCCCTGACCCCAGCTCCAGGGGCCCCACCAGTGCGGGCTCTGACCCGACCTCCTGGGGCCCAACCCGTGGGTGCCCTGACCCCAGCTCCAGTGTCCCAACCCGTGCGGGCCTAATCCCAGCTCCAGATGCCGCACCCGTGAGGGCCCTGACCCCAGCTCCAGGGGCCCAACCAGTGCGGGCCCTGACCCCAGCTGCAGGGGCCCAACCCGTGTGGGTCCTGACCCCAGCTCCAGGGGCCCAACCCATGGGGGCCCTGACCCGAGTTCCAGGGGCCTAACCCATGGGGGCCATGACCCCAGCTCCAGGGACCAAACCCGTGCGTGTCGGGATCCCAGCTCCAGGTGCCCCACCCGTGGGGGCCCTGACCCCAGCTCCAGGGCCCAACCCGTGTGGGCTCAGATCCCAGCTCCAGGGACCCCACCCGTGCGGCTCCTGACCCCTGCTCCAGAGGTCCCACCCGTGCGGACCCTTACCCCAGCCACAGGGGCCCAACCCGTGCGGGCCCTGACCCCTGCTGAAGGCGCCGAACTCATGGAGGCCCTGACCCCAGCCTCAAGGGTCCAATCCATGGGGGACCTTACCCCACCTCCAGGGGCCAGAACCGTGAGGGCCCTGACCCCAGATCCAGGGGCTCATCCCGTGCGGGCCGTGACCCCATCTGCAGGGGCCCCAACCGTGTTGGCCCTTATCCCAGCTCCAGGGTCCCAATGTGTGCGGGCCCTGACCATAGATCCAGGGGCTCAACCCGTGTGGATCCTGACTCCAGCAAGAGTGGCCCAACCCATGGGGGCCCTGACCCCATCTCCAGTTGCCCAACATGTGGGGGCCCTGACCCCATCTGCAGGGGCCCATCCCGCTTCGGCCCTGACCCCAGCTCCAGGGGCCCAACCCTTTCGGGCCCTGACTCCAGCTCCACGGGCCCAACCCGTGTGGGCCCTGACCGCAGCTCCAAGGGCCCAACCCGTGCAGGCCCTGACTCCAGCACAAGGGGCCAATCCCGTGCGGGCCCTGACCCAAGCTCCAGGGACCCCAGCCGTGCGGGCTGTGAACGCAGCTCCAGGCGACGAAGTCGTGGGGGCCCTGACGCCAGCCTCAAGGGCTCAACCCGTGGGGGCCCTGACCCCAGTTCCAGGGGCCCTACCCGTAGGGGCCCTGACCCCATCTCCAGGGGCCCAACCCGTTGAGGCCCTGACCCCAGCTCCAGTGGCCCATCTTGTGCGGGCCCTGACTTCAGCTCCACACACCCGACCCGTGCGGGCCCTGACCCCTGCTCCAGGGGCCCAACCCGTGGGTGCCCAGAACCGAGCTCCAGGGGCTGAACCCGTGGGGGTCCTCATCCCAGCTCCAGGAGCCCAACCTGTGCGGGCCCGGACCCCTGCTCCAGGGGCCCAACGCGTGGTGGCCATGACTCCAGCTCCAGCGGCCCAAACCGTACGGGCTCTGACCCCAGCTCCAGAGGCCCCACCGGTGCGGACCCTGACCCCAGCTCCAGGGGTCCAGCCCGTGTGGATCCTGACTCCAGCAAGAGTGGCCCAACCCATGGGGGCCCTGACCCCATCTCCAGTTGCCCAACATGTGGGGGCCCTGACCCCATCTGCAGGGGCCCATCCCGCTTCGGCCATGACCCCAGCTCCAGGGGCCCAACCCGTTCAGGCCCGGACTCCAGCTCCACGGGCCCAACCCGTGTGGGCCCTGACCGCAGCTCCAAGGGCCCAACCCGTGCAGGCCCTGACTCCAGCACAAGGGGCCAATCCCGTGCGGGCCCTGACCCAAGCTCCATGGACCCCACCCGTGCGGGCTGTGAACGCAGCTCCAGGCGACGAAGTCGTGGGGGCCCTGACGCCAGCCTCAAGGGCTCAACCCGTGGGGGCCCTGACCCCAGTTCCAGGGGCCCTACCCGTAGGGCCCCTGACCCCATCTCCAGGGGCCGAACCCGTTGAGGCCCTGACCCCAGCTCCAGTGACCCATCTTGTGCGGGCCTTGACTCCAGCTCCACACGCCCGACCCGTGCGGGCCCTGACCCCTGCTCCAGGGGCCCAACCCGTGGGTGCCCAGACCTGAGCTCCAGGGGCTGAACCCGTGGGGGTCCTCATCCCAGCTCCAGGAGCCCAACCTGTGCGGGCCCGGACCCCTGCTCCAGGGGCCCAACGCGTGGTGGCCATGACTCCAGCTCCAGCGGCCCAAACCGTACGGGCTCTGACCCCAGCTCCAGGGGCCCAACCCGTGGGGGCCCTGACCCAAGCTTCAGGGCCAACCCATGGCGGCCATGACCCGAGCTCCAGGGGTCAAACCCGTGCGGGCCCTGACCCCAGCTCTAGGGGACCAACTGTGCGGGACCCCACCCCAGCTCCAGTGGCCCAACCCGTGTGGACCCTGACCCCAGCTCCAGAGGACCAACCCGTGGGGGCACTAACCCCAGCTCCATGGGCCCCACCTGTAGGGGCCCGAAGCCCAGCTCCAGAGGCTCAACCCGTGCAAGGTTTGATTCCAGCTCCAGGGGCACAAGAGGTGCGGGCCCTGACCCCAGCTCCAGGTGCCGAACTCGTGGGGGCCCTGACCCGAGCTCCAGGGGCCCAACCGGTGGGGGCCCTGCCCCAACCAGAGTTTTCCAACCCGTGGGGGCCCTGACTCCATCTCCAGGGGCCCAACCCGTTCGGGCCCTGACCCCAGCTCCAGGGGACCAACCCGTGCGGAGCTTGATCCCAGCTCCAGGGGCCCAACAGGTGCGGGTCCTGACCCTAGCCCCAGGGGCCTTACCCGTGGGGGCCCTGATCCCAGCTCCAGGGTCCGAACTCTTGCGGGGCCTGACCCCAGCTCTCGGAGCCCAACCCGTGTGGGCCCTGACCCCAGCTCCAGGGGCCCAACCCGTGTTAGCTATGACCCCAGCTCCAGGGACCCAAACCGTTCGGGCCCTAATCCCATCTCCAGAGGCTCCACCCGTGCGGGCCCTGACCCGAACTCCAGGGGCCCCAACCATCGAAGCCCTGACCCCAGCTCCAGGGGCCCAACCTGTGTGGGTCCTGACCCCAGCTCCAGGGGCCCAACCCGTGGGGACACTGACCACAGCTCCAGGGGCTGAACCCGTGCGGGCCCTGACCCCAGCTCCAGGCACCGAACTCGTGGGGGCCCTGACCCCAGCTCCAGGGGCCTAACCCATGCGGGCCGTTACCCCAGCTCCAGGGGCACCACCCATGGGGGCCCTGACCCAAGCTCCATGGGCCCCACCCGTGTCGGCCCTGACCCCAGCCCCAGGGGCCCATCCCATGCGGACCCTGATCCCAGCTCCAGAAACCCAACCCGTGGTGGCCCTGACCCCAGGGCCCAACACGTGTAGTTCCTGACCCCAGCTCCAGGGGCCCAACCGGTAAGTGCCCTGACCCCAGCTCCAGGGCCCAAACTCTTGGGGGCCCTGACCGTAGATCCAGGGGCCCAATCCGTGGTGGCCCTGACCCCAGCTCCAGGGTCCCAACCCGTGCGGGTCCTGACTCCTTCTCCAGGGGCCCAACCCGTGGGGACACTGACCCCAGCTCCAGGGGCCGAACTCGTGTGGGCCCTGACCCCAGCGTCAAGGGCCCAACCCGTGGGACCCTGACCGCAGCTCCAGGGGCCACACCCATGAGGGCCATGACCCCAGCTCCAGGGGCCGAACCCGTGCCGGCTGTGACCCCAGCTCCAGGGTCCCACCCATGGGGTCCTACCCCAGCTCCAGGGGCCCCACCCGTGTTGGCCCTGACCCCAGCTCCAGGGGCCCAACCCGTGGGGACCCTGACCCCAGCTCCAGGGGCCCCACCCATGTTGGTTGAGACCCCAGATCCAGGGGCCCAATCCGTGGGGGCCCTGACCTCAGATCCAGGGGCCCAACCCGTGGGGGCCATGACCCCAGCTCCAGGGGCCAAACCCTTGCGGGCCTTGACCTCAGCTCCAGGGGCCCAACCCGTGGCGGCCCTAACCCCTTCTGCAGGGCCCCAACCCGTCGGGGCCCTGACCCAAGCTCCAGGGACCCCAGCCGTGCGGGCTTTGAACGCAGCTCCAGGCGACGAAGTCGTGGGGGCCCTGACGCCAGCCTCAAGGGCTCAACCCGTGGGGGCCCTGACCCCAGTTCCAGGGGCCCTACCCGTAGGGGCCCTGACCCCATCTCCAGGGGCCCAACCCGTTGAGGCCCTGACCCCAGCTCCAGTGACCCATCTTGTGCGGGCCCTGACTCCAGCTCCACACACCTGACCCGTGCGGGCCCTGACCCCTGCTCCAGGGGCCCAACCCGTGGGTGCCCAGACCCGAGCTCCAGGGGCTGAACCCGTGGGGGTCCTCATCCCAGCTCCAAGAGCCCAACCTGTGCGGGCCCGGACCCCTGCTCCAGGGCCCCAACGCGTGGTGGCCATGACTCCAGCTCCAGCGGCCCAAACCGTACGGGCTCTGACCCCAGCTCCAGAGGCCCCACCGGTGCGGACCCTGACCCCAGCTCCAGGGGTCCAGTCCGTGTGGATCCTGACTCCAGCAAGAGTGGCCCAACCCATGGGGGCCCTGACCCCATCTCCAGTTGCCCAACATCTGGGGGCCCTGACCCCATCTGCAGGGGCCCATCCCGCTTCGGCCCTGACCCCAGCTCCAGGGGCCCAACCCGTTCGGGCCCTGACTCCAGCTCCACGGGCCCAACCCGTGTGGGCCCTGACCGCAGCTCCAAGGGCCCAACCCGTGTAGGCCCTGACTCCAGCACAAGGGGCCAATCCCGTGCGGGCCCTGACAGAAGCTCCAGGGACCCCACCCGTGCGGGCTGTGAACGCAGCTCCAGGCGACGAAGTCGTGGGGGCCCTGACGCCAGCCTCAAGGGCTCAACCCGTGGGGGCCCTGACCCCAGTTCCAGGGGCCCTACCCGTAGGGCCCCTGACTCCATCTCCAGGGGCCGAACCCGTTGAGGCCCTGACCCCAGCTCCAGTGGCCCATCTTGTGCGGGCCTTGACTCCAGCTCCACACGCCCGACCCGTGCGGGCCCTGACCCCTGCTCCAGGGGCCCAACCCGTGGGTGCCCAGACCCGAGCTCCAGGGGCTGAACCCGTGGGGGTCCTCATCCCAGCTCCAGGAGCCCAACCTGTGCGGGCCTGGACCCCTACTCCAGGGGCCCAACGCGTGGTGGCCATGACTCCAGCTCCAGCGGCCCAAACCGTACGGGCTCTGACCCCAGCTCCAGGGGCCCAACCCATGGGGGCCCTGACCCAAGCTTCAGGGCCAACCCATGGCGGCCCTGACCCGAGCTCCAGGGGCCCAACCCGTGTGGACCCTGACCCCAGCTCCAGAGGACCAACCCGTGGGGGCACTAACCCCAGCTCCATGGGCCCCACCTGTAGGGGCCCGAAGCCCAGCTCCAGAGGCTCAACCCGTGCAGGGTTTGATTCCAGCTCCAGGGGCACAAGAGGTGCGGGCCCTGACCCCAGCTCCAGGGGCCCAACCCGTGCGAGCCCTGACCCCATCTCCAGGGGCCCAACCCGTGTGGGTGCTGACCCCAGCACCAGCGGTCTAACCCGTGGGGTCCTTACCCCAGCTCCAGGGGCCCAACCCGTTCGGGCCCTGACCCCAGCTCGAGGGGCCCAACCCCTGTGGTTCCTGATCCCAGCTATAGCGGCCCAACCCGTGGGGGCCTTGACCTCAGCTCCAGGGCCCCAAGCCGTGGGGGCCCTGACCCCAGATCCAGGGGCCCAACCAGTGGGGGCCCTGACCCGAGCTCCATAGGCCCAACCCGGGCAAGCCCTGACCACAGCTCCAGGGGCCCAACCTGTGGGGGCCCTGACCCCAGGTCCAGCTTCCCAACCCGTGGTGGCCCTAACCCCAGCTCCAGAGGCCCCACCCGTGCGGGCCTAGACCCCAGCTCCAGAGGCCCCACCCGTGCGAGCCCTGAGTCAAGCTCCAGGCGCCGAACTTCTGTGGGCCTTGACCCCAGCCTCAAGGGCGCAACCCGTAGGAGCCCTCACCCCTGCTCCTGTGGCCACAACCGTGGGGGCCCTTACCCCAGCTCGAGGGGCCCAATCCGTGCGGGCTGTGACCCTAGCTACAGGGACCCCTCCCGTGGGTACCCTGACCCCAGCTCCAAGGGTTCCACCCTTGTTAGCCCTGACCCCAGCTCCAGGGGCCCAACCCGTTGGGGCCCTGACCCGAGCTCCAGGGGCCCAACCCGTGGTGGCCATGACTCCAACTCCATTGTCCCAACCCGTGAGGACCCTGACCCCAGCTCCAGGGGCCCAACCTGTGCGAGCACTGACCCCAGCTCCGGGACACAACCCATGGGGGCCCTGACCCCAGCTCCAGCTTTATAACCCATGCGGGCCCTGACCCCAGCCCCAGGGGCCCAACTGTGCGGGCTCCGACTCCAGCTCCAGGGTCCCAACCCGTGTGGACCCTGACCCCAACTGCAGAGGCCCAACCCGTGGTGGCCCTGACCCCAGCTCTAGGGGCCTCACCTATAGGGGCACTAACCCCAGCTCCAGGGGCCCAACCCGTGCAGGGCTTGATTCCAGGTCCATGGGCACAACAGGTGCGGGCCCTGACCCCAGCTCCAGGGGCCCAAGCCATGCGAGCCCTGACCCCAGCTCCAGCGGTCCAACCCGTGGGGGCCCTGACCCCAGCTCCAGGGCCCCAACCCGTGGGAGCCCTGACCCGAGCTCCAGAGGTCAACCCATGCGCGCCCTGACCACAGCTCCAGGGGCCCAAACAGTGGGGGCCCTGACCCGAGCTCCAGGGGCCCAACACGTGCGGGCCGTGACCCTAGCTCCAGGGGCCCAACACGTGGGGGCCCTGACCCCAGTTCCAGGGGCCCTACCCGTAGGGGCCCTGACCCCATCTCCAGGGGCCCAACCCGTTGAGGCCCTGACCCCAGCTCCAGTGGCCCATCTTGTGCGGGCCCTGACTTCAGCTCCACACACCCGACCCGTGCGGGCCCTGACCCCTGCTCCAGGGGCTCAACCCGTGGGTGCCCAGAACCGAGCTCCAGGGGCTAAACCCGTGGGGGTCCTCATCCCAGCTCCAGGAGCCCAACCTGTGCGGGCCCGGACCCCTGCTCCAGGGGCCCAACGCGTGGTGGCCATGACTCCAGCTCCAGCGGCCCAAACCGTACGGGCTCTGACCCCAGCTCCAGAGGCCCCACCGGTGCGGACCCTGACCCCAGCTCCAGGGGTCCAGTCCGTGTGGATCCTGACTCCAGCAAGAGTGGCCCAACCCATGGGGGCCCTGACCCCATCTCCAGTTGCCCAACATGTGGGGGCCCTGACCCCATCTGCAGGGGCCCATCCCGCTTCGGCCCTGACCCCAGCTCCACGGGCCCAACCCATGTGGGCCCTGACCGCAGCTCCAAGGGCCCAACCCGTGCAGGCCCTGACTCCAGCACAAGGGGCCAATCCCGTGCGGGCCCTGACCGAAGCTCCATGGACCCCACCCGTGCGGGCTGTGAACGCAGCTCCAGGCGACGAAGTCGTGGGGGCCCTGACGCCAGCCTCAAGGGCTCAACCCGTGGGGGCCCTGACCCCAGTTCCAGGGGCCCTACCCGTAGGGCCCCTGACCCCATCTCCAGGGGCCGAACCCGTTGAGGCCCTGACCCCAGCTCCAGTGACCCATCTTGTGCGGGCCTTGACTCCAGCTCCACACGCCCGACCCGTGCGGGCCCTGACCCCTGCTCCAGGGGCCCAACCCGTGGGTGCCCAGACCTGAGCTCCAGGGGCTGAACCCGTGGGGGTCCTCATCCCAGCTCCAGGAGCCCAACCTGTGCGGGCCCGGACCCCTGCTCCAGGGGCCCAACGCGTGGTGGCCATGACTCCAGCTCCAGCGGCCCAAACCGTACGGGCTCTGACCCCAGCTCCAGGGGCCCAACCCGTGGGGGCCCTGACCCAAGCTTCAGGGCCAACCCATGGCGGCCGTGACCCGAGCTCCAGGGGTCAAACCCGTGCGGGCCCTGACCCCAGCTCTAGGGGACCAACTGTGCGGGACCCCACCCCAGCTCCAGTGGCCCAACCCGTGTGGACCCTGACCCCAGCTCCAGAGGACCAACCCGTGGGGGCACTAACCCCAGCTCCATGGGCCCCACCTGTAGGGGCCCGAAGCCCAGCTCCAGAGGCTCAACCCGTGCAAGGTTTGATTCCAGCTCCAGGGGCACAAGAGGTGCGGGCCCTGACCCCAGCTCCAGGTGCCGAACTCGTGGGGGCCCTGACCCGAGCTCCAGGGGCCCAACCGGTGGGGGCCCTGCCCCAACCAGAGTTTTCCAACCCGTGGGGGCCCTGACTCCATCTCCAGGGGCCCAACCCGTTCGGGCCCTGACCCCAGCTCCAGGGGACCAACCCGTGCGGAGCTTGATCCCAGCTCCAGGGGCCCAACAGGTGCGGGTCCTGACCCTAGCCCCAGGGGCCTTACCCGTGGGGGCCCTGATCCCAGCTCCAGGGTCCGAACTCTTGCGGGGCCTGACCCCAGCTCTCGGAGCCCAACCCGTGTGGGCCCTGACCCCAGCTCCAGGGGCCCAACCCGTGTTAGCTATGACCCCAGCTCCAGGGACCCAAACCGTTCGGGCCCTAATCCCATCTCCAGAGGCTCCACCCGTGCGGGCCCTGACCCGAACTCCAGGGGCCCCAACCATCGAAGCCCTGACCCCAGCTCCAGGGGCCCAACCTGTGTGGGTCCTGACCCCAGCTCCAGGGGCCCAACCCGTGGGGACACTGACCACAGCTCCAGGGGCTGAACCCGTGCGGGCCCTGACCCCAGCTCCAGGCACCGAACTCGTGGGGGCCCTGACCCCAGCTCCAGGGGCCTAACCCATGCGGGCCGTTACCCCAGCTCCAGGGGCACCACCCATGGGGGCCCTGACCCAAGCTCCATGGGCCCCACCCGTGTCGGCCCTGACCCCAGCCCCAGGGGCCCATCCCATGCGGACCCTGATCCCAGCTCCAGAAACCCAACCCGTGGTGGCCCTGACCCCAGGGCCCAACACGTGTAGTTCCTGACCCCAGCTCCAGGGGCCCAACCGGTAAGTGCCCTGACCCCAGCTCCAGGGCCCAAACTCTTGGGGGCCCTGACCGTAGATCCAGGGGCCCAATCCGTGGTGGCCCTGACCCCAGCTCCAGGGTCCCAACCCGTGCGGGTCCTGACTCCTTCTCCAGGGGCCCAACCCGTGGGGACACTGACCCCAGCTCCAGGGGCCGAACTCGTGTGGGCCCTGACCCCAGCGTCAAGGGCCCAACCCGTGGGACCCTGACCGCAGCTCCAGGGGCCACACCCATGAGGGCCATGACCCCAGCTCCAGGGGCCGAACCCGTGCCGGCTGTGACCCCAGCTCCAGGGTCCCACCCATGGGGTCCTACCCCAGCTCCAGGGGCCCCACCCGTGTTGGCCCTGACCCCAGCTCCAGGGGCCCAACCCGTGGGGACCCTGACCCCAGCTCCAGGGGCCCCACCCATGTTGGTTGAGACCCCAGATCCAGGGGCCCAATCCGTGGGGGCCCTGACCTCAGATCCAGGGGCCCAACCCGTGGGGGCCATGACCCCAGCTCCAGGGGCCAAACCCTTGCGGGCCTTGACCTCAGCTCCAGGGGCCCAACCCGTGGCGGCCCTAACCCCTTCTGCAGGGCCCCAACCCGTCGGGGCCCTGACCCAAGCTCCAGGGACCCCAGCCGTGCGGGCTTTGAACGCAGCTCCAGGCGACGAAGTCGTGGGGGCCCTGACGCCAGCCTCAAGGGCTCAACCCGTGGGGGCCCTGACCCCAGTTCCAGGGGCCCTACCCGTAGGGGCCCTGACCCCATCTCCAGGGGCCCAACCCGTTGAGGCCCTGACCCCAGCTCCAGTGACCCATCTTGTGCGGGCCCTGACTCCAGCTCCACACACCTGACCCGTGCGGGCCCTGACCCCTGCTCCAGGGGCCCAACCCGTGGGTGCCCAGACCCGAGCTCCAGGGGCTGAACCCGTGGGGGTCCTCATCCCAGCTCCAAGAGCCCAACCTGTGCGGGCCCGGACCCCTGCTCCAGGGCCCCAACGCGTGGTGGCCATGACTCCAGCTCCAGCGGCCCAAACCGTACGGGCTCTGACCCCAGCTCCAGAGGCCCCACCGGTGCGGACCCTGACCCCAGCTCCAGGGGTCCAGTCCGTGTGGATCCTGACTCCAGCAAGAGTGGCCCAACCCATGGGGGCCCTGACCCCATCTCCAGTTGCCCAACATCTGGGGGCCCTGACCCCATCTGCAGGGGCCCATCCCGCTTCGGCCCTGACCCCAGCTCCAGGGGCCCAACCCGTTCGGGCCCTGACTCCAGCTCCACGGGCCCAACCCGTGTGGGCCCTGACCGCAGCTCCAAGGGCCCAACCCGTGCAGGCCCTGACTCCAGCACAAGGGGCCAATCCCGTGCGGGCCCTGACAGAAGCTCCAGGGACCCCACCCGTGCGGGCTGTGAACGCAGCTCCAGGCGACGAAGTCGTGGGGGCCCTGACGCCAGCCTCAAGGGCTCAACCCGTGGGGGCCCTGACCCCAGTTCCAGGGGCCCTACCCGTAGGGCCCCTGACTCCATCTCCAGGGGCCGAACCCGTTGAGGCCCTGACCCCAGCTCCAGTGACCCATCTTGTGCGGGCCTTGACTCCAGCTCCACACGCCCGACCCGTGCGGGCCCTGACCCCTGCTCCAGGGGCCCAACCCGTGGGTGCCCAGACCCGAGCTCCAGGGGCTGAACCCGTGGGGGTCCTCATCCCAGCTCCAGGAGCCCAACCTGTGCGGGCCTGGACCCCTACTCCAGGGGCCCAACGCGTGGTGGCCATGACTCCAGCTCCAGCGGCCCAAACCGTACGGGCTCTGACCCCAGCTCCAGGGGCCCAACCCATGGGGGCCCTGACCCAAGCTTCAGGGCCAACCCATGGTGGCCCTGACCCGAGCTCCAGGGGCCCAACCCGTGTGGACCCTGACCCCAGCTCCAGAGGACCAACCCGTGGGGGCACTAACCCCAGCTCCATGGGCCCCACCTGTAGGGGCCCGAAGCCCAGCTCCAGAGGCTCAACCCGTGCAGGGTTTGATTCCAGCTCCAGGGGCACAAGAGGTGCGGGCCCTGACCCCAGCTCCAGGGGCCCAACCCGTGCGAGCCCTGACCCCATCTCCAGGGGCCCAACCCGTGTGGGTGCTGACCCCAGCACCAGCGGTCTAACCCGTGGGGTCCTTACCCCAGCTCCAGGGGCCCAACCCGTTCGGGCCCTGACCCCAGCTCGAGGGGCCCAACCCCTGTGGTTCCTGATCCCAGCTATAGCGGCCCAACCCGTGGGGGCCTTGACCTCAGCTCCAGGGCCCCAAGCCGTGGGGGCCCTGACCCCAGATCCAGGGGCCCAACCAGTGGGGGCCCTGACCCGAGCTCCATAGGCCCAACCCGGGCAAGCCCTGACCACAGCTCCAGGGGCCCAACCTGTGGGGGCCCTGACCCCAGGTCCAGCTTCCCAACCCGTGGTGGCCCTAACCCCAGCTCCAGAGGCCCCACCCGTGCGGGCCTAGACCCCAGCTCCAGAGGCCCCACCCGTGCGAGCCCTGAGTCAAGCTCCAGGCGCCGAACTTCTGTGGGCCTTGACCCCAGCCTCAAGGGCGCAACCCGTAGGAGCCCTCACCCCTGCTCCTGTGGCCACAACCGTGGGGGCCCTTACCCCAGCTCGAGGGGCCCAATCCGTGCGGGCTGTGACCCTAGCTACAGGGACCCCTCCCGTGGGTACCCTGACCCCAGCTCCAAGGGTTCCACCCTTGTTAGCCCTGACCCCAGCTCCAGGGGCCCAACCCGTTGGGGCCCTGACCCGAGCTCCAGGGGCCCAACCCGTGGTGGCCATGACTCCAACTCCATTGTCCCAACCCGTGAGGACCCTGACCCCAGCTCCAGGGGCCCAACCTGTGCGAGCACTGACCCCAGCTCCGGGACACAACCCATGGGGGCCCTGACCCCAGCTCCAGCTTTATAACCCATGCGGGCCCTGACCCCAGCCCCAGGGGCCCAACTGTGCGGGCTCCGACTCCAGCTCCAGGGTCCCAACCCGTGTGGACCCTGACCCCAACTGCAGAGGCCCAACCCGTGGTGGCCCTGACCCCAGCTCTAGGGGCCTCACCTATAGGGGCACTAACCCCAGCTCCAGGGGCCCAACCCGTGCAGGGCTTGATTCCAGGTCCATGGGCACAACAGGTGCGGGCCCTGACCCCAGCTCCAGGGGCCCAAGCCATGCGAGCCCTGACCCCAGCTCCAGCGGTCCAACCCGTGGGGGCCCTGACCCCAGCTCCAGGGCCCCAACCCGTGGGAGCCCTGACCCGAGCTCCAGAGGTCAACCCATGCGCGCCCTGACCACAGCTCCAGGGGCCCAAACAGTGGGGGCCCTGACCCGAGCTCCAGGGGCCCAACACGTGCGGGCCGTGACCCTAGCTCCAGGGGCCCAACACGTGGGGGCCCTGACCCCAGTTCCAGGGGCCCTACCCGTAGGGGCCCTGACCCCATCTCCAGGGGCCCAACCCGTTGAGGCCCTGACCCCAGCTCCAGTGGCCCATCTTGTGCGGGCCCTGACTTCAGCTCCACACACCCGACCCGTGCGGGCCCTGACCCCTGCTCCAGGGGCTCAACCCGTGGGTGCCCAGAACCGAGCTCCAGGGGCTAAACCCGTGGGGGTCCTCATCCCAGCTCCAGGAGCCCAACCTGTGCGGGCCCGGACCCCTGCTCCAGGGGCCCAACGCGTGGTGGCCATGACTCCAGCTCCAGCGGCCCAAACCGTACGGGCTCTGACCCCAGCTCCAGAGGCCCCACCGGTGCGGACCCTGACCCCAGCTCCAGGGGTCCAGTCCGTGTGGATCCTGACTCCAGCAAGAGTGGCCCAACCCATGGGGGCCCTGACCCCATCTCCAGTTGCCCAACATGTGGGGGCCCTGACCCCATCTGCAGGGGCCCATCCCGCTTCGGCCCTGACCCCAGCTCCACGGGCCCAACCCATGTGGGCCCTGACCGCAGCTCCAAGGGCCCAACCCGTGCAGGCCCTGACTCCAGCACAAGGGGCCAATCCCGTGCGGGCCCTGACCGAAGCTCCATGGACCCCACCCGTGCGGGCTGTGAACGCAGCTCCAGGCGACGAAGTCGTGGGGGCCCTGACGCCAGCCTCAAGGGCTCAACCCGTGGGGGCCCTGACCCCAGTTCCAGGGGCCCTACCCGTAGGGGCCCTGACCCCATCTCCAGGGGCCCAACCCGTTGAGGCCCTGACCCCAGCTCCAGTGGCCCATCTTGTGCGGGCCTTGACTCCAGCTCCACACGCCCGACCCGTGCGGGCCCTGACCCCTGCTCCAGGGGCCCAACCCGTGGGTGCCCAGACCCGAGCTCCAGGGGCTGAACCCGTGGGGGTCCTCATCCCAGCTCCAGGAGCCCAACCTGTGCGGGCCCGGACCCCTGCTCCAGGGGCCCAACGCGTGGTGGCCATGACTCCAGCTCCAGCGGCCCAAACCGTACGGGCTCTGACCCCAGCTCCAGGGGCCCAACCCGTGGGGGCCCTGACCCAAGCTTCAGGGCCAACCCATGGCGGCCGTGACCCGAGCTCCAGGGGTCAAACCCATGCGGGCCCTGACCCCAGCTCTAGGGGACCAACTGTGCGGGACCACACCCCAGCTCCAGTGGCCCAACCCGTGTGGACCCTGACCCCCGCTCCAGAGGACCAACCCGTGGGGGCACTAACCCCAGCTCCATGGGCCCCACCTGTAGGGGCCCGAAGCCCAGCTCCAGAGGCTCAACCCGTGCAGGGTTTGATTCCAGCTCCAGGGGCACAAGAGGTGCGGGCCCTGACCCCAGCTCCAGGCGCCGAACTCGTGGGGGCCCTGACCCGAGTTCCAGGGGCCCAACCGGTGGGGGCCCTGCCCCAACCAGAGTTTTCCAACCCGTGGGGGCCCTGACTCCATCTCCAGGGGACCAACCCGTGCGGAGCTTGATCCCAGCTCCAGGGGCCCAACAGGTGCGGGTCCTGACCCTAGCCCCAGGGGCCTTACCCGTGGGGGCCCTGATCCCAGCTCCAGGGTCCGAACTCTTGCGGGGCCTGACCCCAGCTCTCGGAGCCCAACCCGTGTGGGCCCTGACCCCAGCTCCAAGGGCCCAACCCGTGTTAGCTATGACCCCAGCTGCAGCATGGGTCAGGGCCCAAACGGGTTGGGCCCCTGGAGCTGGGTTGAGGACTGCCAAGGGCTGGGCCCCTGGAGCTGGAGTCAGGGCCCGCACAGGTTGGACCACTATAGCTGGGGTCAGGGCCCGAACGGGTTGGGCCCCTGGAGCTGGGGTCAGGCCCCGCACGGGTTGCGCCTCTGGAGCTGGGGTAAGAGCCCCCACGGGTTGGGGCCCTGGAGCTGGCATCAGGGCCCCCACGGGTTGGGGCCCTGTAGCTGGGGTCAGGACCCACACGGGTTGGACCCCTGGAGCTGGGGTCAGGGCCCCCACGTGTTGGGCTCCTGGGGCTGGGGTTAGGGCCCGCACGGTTTGGGCCTCTGGAGCTCGGGTCAGGGCCCCCACTGTTTGGGCCTCTAGAGCTGCGGTCAGGGCGCGCATGGGTTGACCTCTGGAGCTGGGGTCAGGGCCCCCACAGGTTGGGCCGCAAGAGCTGGGATCAGGACCCACAGGGGTTGGACCCCTGGACCTGTGGTCAGGGCCCGCAGGGGTTGGGCTCCTGGAGCTGGGGTCAGGACCCCCACGGGTTAGACCGCTGGTGCTGGGGTCAGAACCCACACGGGTTGGGCCCCTGGAGATGGGGTCAGGGCTCGCACGGGTTGGGCCCCTGGAACTGGGGTCAGAGCCCGCACCTCTTGTTCCCCCGAAGCTGGAATCAAGCCCTGCATGGGTTGAGCCTCTGGAGCTGGGCTTAGGGCCCCTACGGGTGGGGCCCATGGAGCTAGGGTCAGGGCCCCCACATGTTGGTCCCCTGGAGCTCGGGTCAGGGCCGCCACAGGTTGGACCCGGAGCTGGAGTCAGGACCCGCACGGGTTGGACCCCTGGAGCTCGGGTCAGGGCCGCCACGGGTTGGACCCGGAGCTGGGGACAGGGCCCGCACGGGTTGGGCCCCTGGAGCTGGGGTCAGGGCCCCCACGGGTGAGACACCTGGAGCTGGGGTCAGGACCAGTACGGGTTGGGGCCCTGGAGCTTGGGTCAGGCCCCTACGGGTTTCGCCCCTGGAGCTTCGGTCATGGCCCCCACGGGTTGGGCGCCTGGAGCTGGAGTCAGGGCCCCCACGGATTGGGCGCCTGGAGCTGGGATCAGGGTCCGCACGGGTAGGGCCCCTGGAGCTCGGGTCAGGGCCCGCACTGGTGGGACCCCTGGAGCTGGGGTCAGGGCCCCCAAAATATGCGCCCCTGGAGCTGGGGTCAGAGCCCCCACAGGTGGGGTCCCTGGAGCTGGGGTCAGGGCTCCCACGGGTGAGGCCCCTGGAGCTAGGGTCAGGGTCCACACGGATTGGGCCCCTGGAGCTGGGGTCTGAGTCAACACGGGTGGGGCCCCTGGAGCTGGGGTCTGGGTTCCTACACGTTCGGCACCTGGAACTGGGGTCAGGGCCACCACGGGTTGGGCCCCTGGAGCTGGGGTCAGGGCCCACACGGGTTGGGACTCGAGCTCGGGTCAGGGCCCCCACTGGCTGGGCCCCTGGAGCTGGGGTCAGGGCCCCCACGGGTTGGGGCCCTGGAGCTGAGGTCAGGGCCCCCACAGGTTGGGCCGCTAGAGCTGGGATCAGGACGCACAGGGGTTGGGCCCCTGGACCTGTGGTTAGGGCCCGCACGGGTTAGACACCTGAAGCTGGGGTCAGGACCCCCACGGGTTAGACCGCTGGTGCTGGGGTCAGAACCCACAAGGGTTGGGCCCCTGGAGATGGGGTCAGGGCTCGCACGGGTTGGGCCCCTGGAACTGGGGTCAGAGCCCGCACCTCTTGTTCCTCCGAAGCTGGAATCAAGCCCTGCACGGGTTGAGCCTCTGGAGCTGGGCTTAGGGCCCCTACGGGTGGGGCCCATGGAGCTGGGGTCAGGGTCCACACGGGTTTGGCCTCTGGAGCTAGAGTCGAGGCCCGCAAAGTTGGGCCCCTGGAGCTGGGGTCAGGGCCCGCACGGGTTGGACCCCTGGAGCTCGGGTCAGGGCCGCCACGGGTTGGACCCGGAGCTGAGGTCAGGTCCCGCACGGGTGAGGCACCTGGAGCTGCGGTCAGGACCAGTACGGGTTGGGGCCCTGGAGCTTGGGTCAGGCCCCTACGGGTTTGGCCCCTGGAGCTGGGGTCAGGGTCCACACGGGTTTGGCCTCTGGAGCTAGAGTCGAGGCCCGCAAAGTTGGGCCCCTGGAGCTGGGGTCAGGGCCCGCACGGGTTGGACCCCTGGAGCTCGGGTCAGGGCCGCCACAGGTTGGCCCCAGAGCTCGGGTAGGGCCCGCACGGGTTGGGCCCCTGGAGCTGGGGTCAGAGCCCCCACGGGTGTGGCCCCTGGAGCTGGGGTCAGGGCCCGCACTGGATGGGCCCCTGGAGCTAGGGGCAGGGCCTCCATGAGTGCGGCCCCTGGAGCTGGGGTCTGGGCACCCACGGGTTGGGCCCTTGAAGGTGGAATCAGGGCCCCCACGATTTCGGCCCCTGGAGCTGGGGGCAGGGCCCGCATGAGCTGGGCCCCTAGAGCTGGGGTCAGGGCCCCCATGGGTTGGGCCCCTGGAGCTGGGGTCTGGGTCCACACGGATTGTGCCCCTGGAGCTGGGGTCAGGGCCCGCACGGTTGGGCCCCTGGAGCTGGGGTCAGGGCCCGCAAAGGTTGGGTCCCTGGAGCTCGGGTCCGGACACCCACTGGTTGGGCCACTGGAGCTGGGGTCAGGGCTCACATGGGTTGGGCCCCGGGAGCTGGGGTTAGGGGACGCATGGGTTGGGCCCCTGGAGCTGGGGTCAGGGCACGAACGGGTTCGGCCCCTGCAGATGGGGTCAGGGCCCACACTGGTTGAGAAACTGGAGCTGGGGTCACGGCCCGCACGGGTTGGAGCCCTGGACCTGGGGTCAGTGCCCGCACGGGTTGGGCCCCTGGAACTGGGGTCAGGGCCCCCACGGTTCTGGCCCCTGGAGCTGGGGTCAGGGCCCCCACAGGTTGGGCCCTTGAGGCTGAGGTCAGGGCCCCCACGAGTTCGACGCTGGGAGCTGGGGTCAGGCTCCGCACAGGTTCGGCCCCTGCAGCTGTGGTAAGGGCCCCCACGGGTTGGGCCCCTGGAGCTGGGGTCAGGGCCCACATGATTGGGGCCCCTGAAGCTGACGTCTCGGCCCCTGGGGTCAGGGCCCGCACGGGTTGGACTCCTGGAGCTGGGATGAGGACCCCCACGCGTTCAGCCCCTGGAGCTGGTGTCAAGGCTCCCACGGATTGGGCCCTGGAGCTGGGGTCAGGGCCCCCACGTGTTGGACCCCTGGAGCTGGGGTCAGAACCCGCAAGGGTTGGGCGCCCGGAGCTGGGATCAGGGGCCCCACAGGTTGGGCTCCTGGAGCTGGGGTTAGGGCCACAATGGGTGGGGCCCCTGGAGCTGGGGTCAGGGGCCCCACGGGTTGGGCCCCTGGAGTTGGGTTCAGGGCCAGAACGGGTTGGGCCCCTGGAGATGGGGTCAGGCCTCACACTGGTTGGGAAACTGGAGCTGGGGTCAGGGCCCGCAATGGTTTGGCCCCTGGAGCTGGGGTCAGGGCCCGCACGGGTTTGGCCCCAGGACCTGTGGTCAGGGTGCCCACGAGTTCGGCGCCTGGAGCTGGGGTCAGGGCCCGCACGGGTTGGGCTCCTGGAGGTCGGATGAGGACCCCCACGGGTTCAGCCCCTGCACCTGGTGTCAAGGCCCCCACGGGTTGGGCCCTGGAGCTGGGGTGAGGACCCCCACGGGTTGAGCCCCTAGAGCTGTGGTAAGGGCCCGGATGTGTTGGGCTTCTGGAGCTGCGATCAGGGCCCCCACGGGTTGGGCCGCTGGAGCAGGGATCATAGTCCGCACGGGTGGGGCCCCTGGAGCTGCGGTCAGGGCCCCCACTGGTTGGGCCGCTAGAGCTGGGATCAGGATGCACAGGGGTTGGGCCCCTGGAGCTGTGGTCAGGGCCCGCATGGGTTGGGCTCCTGGAGCTGGGGTCAGGACCCCCACGGGTTAGACCGCTGGTGCTGGGGTCAGAACCCACACGGGTTGGGCCCCTGGAGATGGGGTCAGGGCTCGCACGGGTTGGGCCCCTGGAACTAGGGTCAGGGCCCGCACCTCTTGTTCCCCCGAAGCTGGAATCAAGTCCTGCACGGGTTGAGCCTCTGGAGCTGGGCTTAGGGCCCCTACGGGTGGGGCCCATGGAGCTGGGGTCAGGGCCCCAACAGGTTCGTCCCCTGGAGCTGGGGTCAGGGTCCACACGAGTTGGGCCCCTGGAGCTGGGGTCGGGGCCCGCACAGTTGGGCCCCTGGAGCTGGGGTCAGGGTCCACACGGGTTTGGCCCCTAGAGCAAGGGTCGGGGCCTGCACAGTTGGGCTCCTGGAGCTGGGGTCGGGACCCCACGGGTGTGGCCCCTGGAGCTGGGGTCAGGGCCGCCACGGGTTGGCTCCGGAGCTGGGGTAGGGCCCGCACCGGTTGGGGCCCTCGAGCTGGGGTCAGGGCCCCCACGGGTGTGGCCCCTGGAGCTGGGGTCAGGGCCCGCACTGGATGGGCCCCTGGAGCTAGTGTCAGGGCCCCCATGAGTGTGGCCCCTGGAGCTGGGGTCAGGGCACCCACGGGTTGGGCCCTTGAAGGTGGAATCAGGGCCCCCACGATTTCGGCCCCTGGAGCTGGGAGCAGGGCCCGCATGGGCTGGGCCCCTGGAGCTGGGGTCAGGACCCCCACGGGTTGGGCCCCTGGAGCTGGGGTCAGGGCCCGCACGGTTGGGCCCCTGGAGCTGGGTTCAGGGCCTGCAAAGGTTGGGTCCCTGGAGCTGGGGTCCGGACACCCACTGGTTGGGCCACTGGAGCTTGGGCCAGGGCCCACACGGGATGGGACCCTGGAGCTGGGGTCAGAGCCCCCACGGCTTTTTCCCCCTGGAGCTGGGGTCAGGGATCACATGGGTTGGGTCCCGGGAGCTGGGGTTAGGGGACGCATGGGTTGGGCCCCTGGAGCTGGGGTCAGGGTACGAACGGGTTCAGTCCCTGCAGATGGGGTCAGGGCCCACACTGGTTGGGAAACTGGAGCTGGGGTCACGGCCCGCACGGGTTGGGACCCTGGACCTGGGGTCAATGCCCGCACGGGTTGGGCCCCTGGAACTGGGGTCAGGGCCCCACGGGTGGCGCCCCTGGAGCTGGGGTCAGGGCCCCCACGGGTTGGGCCCTTGAGGCTGAGGTCAGGGCCCTCACGAGTTCGACGCCGGGAGCTGGGGTCAGGGTCCGCACGGGTTGGGCCCCTGCAGCTGTGGTCAGGGCCCGCATGATTGGGGCCCCTGGAGCTGACGTCTCGGCCCCTGCAGTCACGGCCCGCACTGGTTGGGCTCCTGGAGCTGGGATGAGGACCCCCACGGGTTCAGCCCCTGGAGCTGGTGTCAAGGCCCCCACGGATTGGGCCCTGGAGCTGGGGTCAGGGCCCCCACGTGTTGGACCCCTGGAGCTGGGGTCAGGACCCGCAAGGGTTTGGTGCCCGGAGCTGGGATCAGGGGCCCCACAGGTTGGGCCCCTGGAGCTGGGGTCAGGGCCACAATGGGTTGGGCCCCTGGAGATGGGGTCAGGGCCCACACTAGTTGGGAAACTGGAGCTGGGGTCAGGGCCCGCAATGGTTTGGCCCCTGGAGCTTGGGTCAGGTCCCGCACGGGTTTGGCCCCAGGACCTGTGGTCAGGGCGCCCACGAGTTCGGCGCCTGGAGCTGGGGTCAGGGCCCGCACGGGTTGGGCTCCTGGAGGTGGGATGAGGACCCTCACGGGTTCAGCCCTGGAGCTGGAGTGTCAAGGCCCCCACGGGTTGGGCCCTGGAGCTGGGGTGAGGACCCCCACGGGCTGAGCCCCTAGAGCTGTGGTCAGGGCCGGGACGTGTTGGGCTTCTGGAGCTGCGATCAGGGCCCCCACGGGTTGGGCCGCTGGAGCAGGGGTCACGGTCCGCTCGGGTGGGGCCCCTGGAGCTGCGGACAAGGCCCCCAAGATTTGCGTCCCTGGAGCTGGGGTCAGAGCCCCTACGGGTGGGGCCCCTGGAGCTGGGGTCAGGGCTCCCACGGGTGAGGCCCCTGGAGCTACGGTCAGGGCCCACACGGATTGGGCCCCTGTAGCTGGGGTCTGAGTCAACACGGGTGGGGACCCTGCAGCTGGGGTCTGGGTTCCTACAGACTGGGCACCTGGAGCTGGGGTCAGGGCTCACACGGGTTGGGCCCTTGGAGCTGGGGTCAGGGCTCCTACGGGTTGGGCCCCTGGAGCTGCGGTCAGGGCCCGCAAGGGTTGGGCCCCTGGAGCTGGGGTCAGGGCCCCCACAGGTTGGGCCCCTGGAGCTGGGGTCAGGGCCCGCACGGGTTGGGCCCCTGGAGATGAGGTAAGGGCTGTCATAAACCTAGTCCCAGATTTGGACCTTAGCGTCCAAAATATGGGGGTTAGCATGAAAACCTCCAAGCTTAGTTACCAGCTTGGACCTGGTAAAGCTGCCACCACCCAAAAAATTAGAGTGTTTTGGGGCACTCTGGTCCCCACAAAACCTTCCCTGGGGACCCCAAGACCCAAATCCCTTGAGTCTCACAACAAAGGGAAATAAACCTTTTCCCCTCCCCCCTACAGGTGTTTCTGCAGAGATACACAGAAGCAAACTCCGTGAATCTAAACAGAGGGAGTCCACCCTCTCTAATTCCAGTCCTGGAAACACAAGCACTTCTCTCTTCACCCAGAGGGAATGCAAAGTAAGGCTAGTAAATCTAACACACACAGATTTCCCCCTGACTTCTTCCTCCCACCAATTCCCTGGTGAGCTGCAGACTCAATTCCCTGCAGTTCCCCCCTAAAGAAAAACTCCAACAGGTCGTAAAAGAAAGCTTTATATAAAAAAGAAAGAAAAACACATACAAATGGTCTCTCTGTATTAAGGTGACAAATACAGGGTCAATTGCTTAAAAGAAATATGAATAAACAGCCTTATTCAAAAAGAATACAATTCAAAGCACTCCAGCAACTTTAGACATGTAAATACAAAAAAACATATAAATCACTAGCTGATTTTTTGTACTTACAACTTAGAAACAGAAGACTAGAAGGCAGGAAATAGAAAAATTCACTCCTCATAGCCGAGAGAGTGCAGGTAGAAAACCCAAGAACAAAGGACTCACACACAAAAAACCCTCCACCCAGATTTGAAAAAGTCTTGTTACCTGATTGGTCCTCTGGCAGGGTGTTTCCAATTACTTCTTTCCAGGTGTAAGAGACATTAACCCTGAGCTATTTGTTTATGACAAGGGCCCCACGGGTTGGCTCCCTGGAGCTGTGTGCAGGGCCCGCACGGGCTAGGCCCCTGGAGCTGGGGTCAGGGCCCCCACGGGTTGGGCCCCTGGAGCAGGAGTCAGAACCCGCACGGGTTGGGCCCCTGAAGCTGGGGTCAGGGCCCCCACGGGTCAGGCCCCTGGAGCTGGGGTCAGGGCCCGCACGGGTTGGGCCCCTGGAGCTGGGGTCAGGGCCCCCACGGGTTGGGCCGCTGGGGTTAGGGGACGCATGGGTTGGGCCCCTGGAGCTAGGGTCAGGGCACGAACAGGTTGGGCCCCTGCAGATAGGATCAGGGCCCTCACAGGATGGGCAACTGTAGTTGGGATCAGGGCCCCCACGGGCAGGGACCCTGGAGCTGGGTTCAGGGCCCGCATGGGTTGGGCCCCTGGAGCTGGGGTCAGGGCCCCCACGTGTTGGGCCCCTGGAGCTAGGGTCACGGCCCGCACGTGTTGGGCCCCTGGAGCTCGGGTCAGGGCCCCCACTGTTTGGGCTCCTGGAGCTGCGGTCAGGGCGCGCATGGGTTGACCTCTTCGGCTCGGGTCAGGGCTCCCTCGGGTTCGGGCCCTGGAGCTGGGCTCAGGGCCCCACAGGTTGGACCGCTGGAGCTGGGATCAGGGCTCGCATGGGTTGGGCCCCTGGAGCTGGGGTCAGGGCCCGCACCTGTTGTGCCCATGGAGCTGGAATCAAGCCCTGCACGGGTTGGGCCCCTGGAGCTGGGGTTAGGGCCCCTATAGGTGGGGCCCCTAGAGCTGGGGTCAGGGCCACCACGGGTTGGGCCTCTGCAGTTGGGTTCATGGTCCACACGGGTTGGGACCCTGGAGCTGGGGTCGGAGCCCGCACAGTTGGGCCCCTGGGGCTGGGGTCAGGGCCCGCATGAGTTATACCCCTGGAGCTGGGGTCAGGCCCCCACGGGTGGGGCCCCTGGAGCTGGAGTGAAGACCCGTACGGGTTGGGGACCTGGAGCTGGGGTCAGGGTCCTCACGGGTTGGGACAATGGAGCTGGAGTCATGGCCACCACGGGTTGGGCCCCTGGAGCTCGGGTCAGGGCCCCGACGGGTTGGGCCCCTGGAGCTGGGGTCAGGGCTAACACGGGTGGAACCCCTGGAGATGGGGTCAGGGTACCCACGGGTGGGGTACCTGTAGCTAGGGTCACAGCCCGCACGGGTCGGGCCCCTGGAGCTGGGGTAAGGACCCCCACGGTTGTGGCCACAGGAGCAGGGGTGAGGGCCCCTACGGGTTGCGCTCTTGAGGCTGGGGTCAAGGCCCACACAAGTTCGGCGCCTGGAGCTTGGGTCAGGGCCCGCACGGGTGGGGCCTCTGGAGCTGGGGTCAGGGCCCGCATGGATGGGGCCTCTGGAGCTGGGGTTAGGGCCCCCACAGGTTGGGCCCCTGGAGCTGGGGTAAGGGCCCCCACGGTTGTGGCCACAGGAGCAGGTGTGCGGGCCCCTACGGGTTGCGCCCTTGAGGCTGGGGTCAAGGCCCACACAAGTTCGGCGCCTGGAGCTTGGGTCAGGGCCCGCACGGGTGGGGCCTCTGGAGCTGGGGTCAGGGCCCGCACGGATGGGGCCTTTGGAGCTGGGGTTAGGGCCCCCACGGGTTGGAAAACTGGAGCTGGGGTCAGGGCCCTGACGGGTTGGGCCCCTGGATCTGGGGTCAGGGCCCCCACAGCTTGGGGCCCTGGAGCTGAGGTCAGGGCCCCCACGGGTTGGGCCGCTATAGCTGGGATCAGGACCCATAGGTGTTGGGCCCCTCGAGCTGGGGTCAGGGCCCGAACGGGTTGGGCCCCTGGAGCTGGGGTCAGGACCCCACGGGTTAGACCGCTGGTGCTGGGGTCAGCACCCACACGGGTTGGGCCCCTGGAGATGGGGTCAGGGCTCGCACGGGTTGGGCCCCTGGAGCTGGGGTCAGGGCCCGCACCTCTTGTGCCCCTGGAGCTGGAATCAAACCCTGCACGGGTTGAGCCTCTGGAGCTGGGCTTCGGGCCCCTACAGGTGGGGCCCATGGAGCTGGGGTCAGGGCCCCCACGGGTTGGTCCTCTGGAGCTGGGGTCAGGGTCCACACGGGTTGGGCCACTGGAGCTGGGGTCGGGTCCCGCACAGTTGGGCCCCTGGAGCTGGGGTCAGGGGCCGCACGGGTTTGACCCCTAGAGTTCGGGTCAGGGCCGCCATGGGTTGGCTCTGAAGCTTGGGTCAGGGCCCCCACGGGTTGGGCCCCTGCAGCTGGGGTCAGAGCCCGTACGGTTTGGGCCGCTGGAGCTGGAGTCATGGCCACCACGCGTTGGGCCCCTGGAGCAGGGGTCCAGGCCCGCACAGGTTGGGCTCCTGGAGCTGGGATGGGGACCCCCACGGGTTCAGCCCCTGGAGCTCGGGTCTGGGCACCCACGGGTTGGGCCCCTGCAGCAGGGGTCAGGGCCCGCACAGGTTGGCCGTGTGGAGCTGGAGTCAGGCCCCGCACAAGATGGGCCACTGGAGCTGGGGTCAGGGCCTCAACGGGTTGGGCCCCTGGAGCTGGGGTCAGGGCCCTCACAGGTGGGGCATCTGGTGCTGGGATTAGGGCCCACACGGGTTGGGCCACTGGAGCTGGGGTCAGGGCCTCAACGGGTTGGGCCCCTGGAGCTGGGGTCAGGGCCCTCACAGGTGGGGCATCTGGAGCTGGGATTAGGGCCCACACGGGTTGGGCCACTGCAGCTGGGGTCAGGGCCCCCACGGGTTGGGTCCCAGGAGGTTGGGTCAGAGCCCGCACTGGTGGGGCCCCTGGAGCTGGGGTCAGGGCCCTCACGGGTTGGGCCCCTGGAGCTGGGGTCAGGGTCCGCACGGGTTGGGCCCCTGGAGCTGGGTTCAGGACCCCATGGACTGGGCACCTGGATCTGGGGTCAGGGCCCCCATGGGTTGGGCCCCTGGAGCTGGGGTCAGGGCCCGCACGAATGGGGCTCCTAGAGCTGGGGTCAGGGCCCACACGGGTGTGGCCCCTGGAGCTGGGGTAAGGGCCCAACGGGTTGGGCCCTTGAGGCTGGGGTCATGGCCCTCACGAGTTCGGCGCCTGGAGCTGGGGTCAGGGCTCGCACGGGTTGGGCCCCTGGAGCTGGCGTCAGGGCCCTCACGGGTTGGGCCCTGGAGCTGGGGTCAGGGCCCTCACGGGTTAGACCCCTGGAGCTGGGGCTCAAGGGCCCCACGGGTTGGACTCCTGGAGCTGGGGTCCGGGCCAACAATGGTGGGGCTCCTGGAGCTCGGGTCAGGGACCCCACGGGTTGGGCCCCTGGAGCAGGGGTCAGGGCCAACACGGGTGAGGCTCCTCAAGCTGGGGTCAGGGCCCCCACGGTTGTGGCCCCTGGAGCTGGGTTCAGATCCCCCACGGGTTGGACCCTTGAGGCTAGGGTCAAGGCCTCCACAAGTTCGGCACCTGGAGCTGGCATCAGGGCCCGCACGGGTTGGGCCCATAGAGCTGGGGTAAGGAGCCACACAGGTGGGACCCTTGGAGCTGGGGTCAGGGCCCGCACGGGTGGGGTCCCTGGAACTGGGGTCAGGGCCCCCACGGGTTGGGTTTCTGGAGCTGGGAACAGGGCCCGCACTGGATGGGCACCTGGAGCTGGGGTGAGGGCCTTTACGGGTGGGGCCTTCAGGCTGGGGTCAGGGCCCCCACCAGATCGGCGCATGGTGCTGGGGTCAGGACCCCACGGGTTTGGCCTTTGGAGCTGTCGTCAGGGCCCCCAAGGGTTGGGCCCCTGGAGCTAGGGTCAGGGCCCGCACGGGTTGGGCCCTTGAGGCTGGGGTAAGGGCCCCCACGAGTTCAGCACATGGAGCAGGTGTCAGGGCCCGCACGGGTTGGGCCCCTGGAGCTGTGGTCAGGGCCCCCACGGTTTGGGCCCCTGTAGCTCGGGTCAGGGCCCGCACGATTGGGTTCCCTGGAGCTGGGATCAGGGCCCCACAGGTGAGGCCCCTGGAGCTGGGGTCAGGGCCCCCACGGGTTGGGCCCTTGAGGCGGGGGTCAGGGCCCCCACGAGTTCGGCGCCTGTAGCTGGGGTCAGGGCCCGCACGGGTTGGGCCCATAGAGCTGGGGTAAGGAGCCACACAGGTGGGACCCTTGGAGCTGGGGTCAGGGCCCGCACGGGTGGGGTCCCTGGAACTGGGGTCAGGGCCCCCACGGGTTTGAGCCCTGGAGCTGGGGTCAGTACCCACACGGTTTGGACCCTTGAGGCTGGGGTCAGGGCCCCCATGAGTTCGGTGCCTTGAGCTGGGGTCAGTACCCGGGCTGGGGTAAGGGCCCCCACAGGCGGGACCCCTGGAGCTGGGGTCAGGGCCCGCACAGGTGGGGTCGCTGGAGCTGGGGTCAGGGCCCCCACGGGTTGGGCCTTGGAGCTGGGGTCAGGGCCCCCACGGATTGTGACCCTGGAGCTGGGGTCAGGGCCCGCAAAGGTTGGGCCCCTGGAGCTGGGGTCAGGGCCCCCACGGGTGGAGTCCCTGGAGCTGGGGTCAGGGCCCCCACAGGTTGGGCCCTGGAGCTGGGGTCAGGGCCCCCACGGGTTGTGCCCCTGGAACTGGACTCAGGGCCCGCACGGCTGGGGCCCCTGTAGCTGGGGTCATGGCCCCTACGGTTGGGGCCCCTGGAGCTGGGGTCAGGACTGACACGAGTTGGACCCCTGGAGCTGGGGTCAGGGCCCCAACGGGTTGGATTTCTGGAGCTGGGCTCAGGGCCCGCACGGGTTGGGCCCCTGGAGCTGGGGACAGAACCCCCACGGGTGGGGCCCCTGGTTCTGGGGTCCCGACCCGCACGGGTTTTCCCCTGGAGCTGGGGTCAGGGCCCGCACGGGATGAACCCCTGGAGCTGGAGTCAGGGCCCTCATGGTTCTGGTCCCAGGAGGTGGGGTAATGTCTCCCACGGTTTGGACCCTTGAGGCTGGGGTCAGGGCCCCCGTGAGTTCGGCGCCTTGAGCTGGGGTCAGTACCCGGGCTGGGGTAAGGGCCCCCACAGGCGGGACCCCTGGAGCTGGGGTCAGGGCCCGCACGGGTGGGGTCGCTGGAGCTGGGGTCAGGCCCCTACGGGTTGGGCCTTGGAGCTGGGGTCAGGGCCCCCACGGATTGTGACCCTGGAGCTGGGGTCAGGGCCCGCAAAGGTTGGGCCCCTGGAGCTGGGGTCAGGGCCCCCACGGGTGGAGTCCGTGGAGCTGGGGTCAGGGCCCGCACGGGTTGGGCCCTGGAGCTGGGGTCAGGGCCCCCACGGGTTGTGCCCCTGGAACTGGACTCAGGGCCCGCACGGCTGGGGCCCCTGGAGCTGGGGTCAGGGCCCGCACAGGTTGGGCCCCTGTAGCTGGGGTCAGGAACTACACGGGTTGGGGCTCTGGAGCTGGGGTCAGAGCCCTCACGGTTTGGGCCCCCGGAGCTGGGTTCTGGGCCCCCACGGGTTGCGCCCCTGGAGCTGGGGTCAGGGCCTGCACGAGTTGGGTCCCTGGAGCTGTGGTCAGGGCCCCCACGAGTTCGGCGCCTGGAGCTGGGGTCAGGGCCCCCACGGGTTGGGCAACTAAAGCTGTGGTCAGGGCCCCCACGGGTTGGGCCCCTGGTGCTGGCATCAGGATCCACAAGGGTTCGGCCCCTGGATATGGGGTCAGGGCCTGCACTGGTGGGGCCTATGGAGCTGGGGTTTGGCCCGCACGGGTTGGGCCAATAGAGCTCGGGTCAGGGCACCCACGAGTTTGGCGTCTGTAGCTGGGGTCAGGGCCCGCTCGAGTTGGGGCCCTGGAGCTGGGGTCAGGGCCCCCAAGGGTGGAGCCCCTGGAGCTGGGGTAAGTGGCTCCACGGGTTGGGCCACTGGAGCTGGGGTCAGGGCCCGCACGGGTTGGGCCCGTGGAGCTGGGGTCAGCGCAAGCACTTGTGGGGCCACTCCAGCTGGGGTTAGGGCCCGAACGGCTTGGGACCCTGGAGCTGGGGTCAGAGCCCGCACAGGTTGGGCCCCTGTAGCTGGGGTCAGGGCCCCTATGGTTGGGGCCCCTGGAGCTGGGGTCAGGACCGACACGAGTTGGGCCCCTGGAGCTGGGGTCAGGGCCCCAACGGGTTGGATTTCTGGAGCTGGGCTCAGGGCCCGCACGGGTTGGGCCCCTGGAGCTGGGGACAGAACCCCCACGGGTGGGGCCCCTGGTTCTGGGGTCCCGACCCGCACGGGTTTGGCCCCTGGAGCTGGGATCATTGCCCCCACGGGTTGGGGCCCTGAAGCTGGGGTCAGGGCCCCCATGGGTTGGGCCCCTGGAGCTGGGGTCAGGGCCCGCAAAGGTTGGGAACCTGGAGCTGGGGTCAGGGCCAACACGGTTGGGGCCCCTGTAGATGGGGTCACGGCCCGCACGGGATGAGCCCCTGGAGCTGGACTCAGGGCCCTCACGGTTCTGGCCCCAGGAGGTGGGGTAAAGTCCCCCACGGGTTGTACCCTTGAGACTGGGGTCAGGGCCCCCATGAGTTCGGCGCCTTGTGCTGGGGTCAGGGCCCGCACGGGTGGGACCTCTGGAGCTGGTGTCAGGAACCACACGGGTTGGGGCTCTGGAGCTGGGGTCAGAGCCCTCACGGTTTGGGCCCCCGGAGCTGGGTTCTGGGCCCCCACGGGTTGCGCCCCTGGAGCTGGGGTCAGGGCCTGCACGAGTTGGGTCCCTGGAGCTGTGGTCAGGGCCCCCACGAGTTCGGCGCCTGGAGCTGGGGTCAGGGCCCCCACGGGTTGGGCAACTAAAGCTGTGGTCAGGGCCCCCACGGGTTGGGCCCCTGGTGCTGGCATCAGGATCCACAAGGGTTCGGCCCCTGGAACTGGGGTCAGGGCCTGCACTGGTGGGGCCTATGGAGCTGGGGTTTGGCCCGCACGGGTTGGGCCCATGGAGCTGGGGTCAGCGCAAGCACTTGTGGGGCCACTCCAGCTGGGGTTAGGGCCCGAACGGCTTGGGACCCTGGAGATGGGGTCAGGGCCCGCACAGGTTGGGCCCCTGTAGCTGGGGTCAGGGCCCCTATGGTTGGGGCCCCTGGAGCTGGGGTCAGGACCGACACGAGTTGGGCCCCTGGAGCTGGGGTCAGGGCCCCAACGGGTTGGATTTCTGGAGCTGGGCTCAGGGCCCGCACGGGTTGGGCCCCTTTAGCTGGGGACAGAACCCCCACGGGTGGGGCCCCTGGTTCTGGGGTCCCGACCCGCACGGGTTTGGCCCCTGGAGCTGGGATCATTGCCCCCACGGGTTGGGGCCCTGAAGCTGGGGTCAGGGCCCCCATGGGTTGGGCCCCTGGAGCTGGGGTCAGGGCCCGCAAAGGTTGGGAACCTGGAGCTGGGGTCAGGGCCAACACAGTTGGGGCGCCTGTAGATGGGGTCACGGCCTGCACGGGATGAGCCCCTGGAGCTGGACTCAGGGCCCTCACGGTTCTGGCCCCAGGAGGTGGGGTAAAATCCCCCACGGGTTGAACCCTTGAGACTAGGGTCAGGGCCCCCATGAGTTCGGCGCCTTGAGCTGGGGTCAGGGCCCGCACGGGTGGGACCTCTGGAGCTGGGGTCAGGAACCACACGGGTTGGGGCTCTGGAGCTGGGGTCAGAGCCCTCACGGTTTGGGCCCCCGGAGCTGGGTTCTGGGCCCCCACGGCTTGCGCCCCTGGAGCTGGGGTCAGGGCCTGCACGAGTTGGGTCCCTGGAGCTGTGGTCAGGGCCCCCACGAGTTCGGCGCCTGGAGCTGGGGTCAGAGCCCCCACGGGTTGGGCAACTAAAGCTGTGGTCAGGGCCCCCACGGGTTGGGCCCCTGGTGCTGGCATCAGGATCCACAAGGGTTCGGCCCCTGGAACTGGGGTCAGGGCCTGCACTGGTGGGGCCTATGGAGCTGGGGTTTGGCCCGTACGGGTTGGGCCAATAGAGCTCGGGTCAGGGCACCAACGAGTTTGGCGTCTGTAGCTGGGGTCAGGGCCCGCTCGAGTTGGGGCCCTGGAGCTGGGGTTAGGGCCCCCAAGGGTGGGGCCCCTGGAGCTGGGGTAAGTGGCTCCACGGGTTGGGCCACTGGAGCTGGGGTCAGGGCCCGCACGGGTTGGGCCAGTGGAACTGGGGTCAGCGCAAGCACTTGTGGGGCCACTCCAGCTGGGGTTAGGGCCCGAACGGCTTGGGACCCTGGAGCAGAGGGCAGCGCCCCCACGGGTTGGTCCCCTGGAGCTGGGGTCAGGGCCCACACGGGTTGGGCCAGTGGAGTTGGGGTCAGAGCAAGCACTTTTGGAGCCCCTGGGGCTGGGGTTAGGGCCCGAACGGGTTGGGCCCCTGGAGCTGGGGTCATGGCCCCCACGGGTTCGGCCCCTGAAGCTGGGTTAAAAGCCCCCACGGGTTGGGCCCCTGGAGCTGGGATGAAGTCCCCCACAGGTTGGGCCCCTGGAGCGGGGGTCAGGACCCACACGGCTTGGTTCCCTGGAGCTGGGGTCAGGGCCCGCATGGGTTGGGCCCGTGGAGCTAGGGTCAGGGACCCCACGGCTTGGTTCCCTGGAGCTGGGGTCAGGGCCCGCACGGGTTGGGTCCCTGGAGCTGGGGTAAGGGCCTCCACCGGTGGGTCCTCTGGAGCTGGGGTCAGGGCCCGCACCGGTGGGACCTCTGGACCTGGGCTTAGGGCCCTCATGGGTGAGGTCGCAGGAGCTAGGGTCAGGGCCCGCATATGTTGGGCCCCTGGAGCTGGGGTCAGGTCCCCTATGGGTGGGGCCCATGGAGCTGGGGTCAGGACTCGCACGGGTTGGGGCTCTGGAGCTGCGGTCCGGGCCCGCACGGGTTAGGCCCCTGGAGCTGGGGTTAGGGCCACCACGGGTTGGGCCCCTGGAGCAGGAGTCAGGCCTCGCACGGGTTGGGCCCCTGGAGCTGGGGTCAGGGCCCCCACGGATTGGACCCCTGGACCTGCGGTCCCCTCACGGTTTGGGCCCCCGGAGCTGGGTCTGGGCCCCCACGGGTTGCGCCCCTGGAGCTGGGGTCAGGGCCTGCACGAGTTGGGTCCCTGGAGCTGTGGTCAGGGCCCCCACGAGATCAGCGCCTGGAGCTGGGGTCAGGGCCCGCATATGTTGGGCTACTGGAGCTGGGGTCAGGTCCCCTATGGGTGGGGCCCATGGAGCTGGGGTCACGGCCCCACGGGTTGGGCCCCTGGTGATGGGGTCAGGGTCCCCACAGGTTGGGCCCCTGGACCTGTTTTCAGGATCCGCACGATTGGGGCTCCTGGAGCTGGGGTCAGGGCCCCACGGGTGGGGCCCCTGGAGCTCGGATCAGGTCCCCCACGTGTTGGGCTCCTGGAGCTGGGGTCAGGGCCCGCACAGATTGGGCCCGTGGAGTTGGGGTCAGGGCCTGCACTTGTTGGGCGCCTGGCACTGGGGTTAGGGCCCAAATGGGTTGGCCCCTGGAGCTGGGATCAGGTCCCCCACGGGTTGGGCCCCTGGAGCTGGGGTAAGGGCCCCCACGGGTTCGGCCTCTAGAGCTGGGGTAAGGGCCCCCACGGGTTGGGGCCCTGGAGCTTTGGTCAGGATCCACACGGGATGGGCCCCTGGAGCTGGGGTCAGGGCCCACACGGGTTGGGCCCCTGGAGCAGGGGTCAGGGCCCCCACGGGTGGGGCCTCTAGAGCTCAGCTCATGGCCCGCACAGGTGGGGTCTCTTGAGCTGGGGTTAGGGCCCGCACTGGTTGGGCTACTGCAGCTGGGGTCATGGCTCCCACTGGTTGGGCCCCTGGAGCTGGGGTCAGTGCCCCCACGGTTGGGGCCACAGGAGCTGGGGTCAGGGCCCGAATATGTTGGGCCCCTGGAGCTGGAGTCAGGTCCCCTATGGGTGGGGCCCATGAAGCTGAGGTCAGGCCCCACGGGTTGGGCCCCTGGAGCTGAGGTCAGGGCCTACACCGGTTGGGCCCCTGGAGCTGGGTTCATCGCCCGCACGGGTTGGGCCCCAGGAACTGGGGTCAGGACCCCCACAGGTTTGGCCCCTGGAGCTGGGGTCAGGGCCCACACCAGTTCGGCCCCGGGTGCTGGGGTGAGGGAGGCACAGGTTGGGTCTCTGGAACTGAGGTGAGGCCCCG
Organism: Gopherus flavomarginatus; assembly: GCF_025201925.1. Lineage (NCBI taxonomy): Eukaryota > Metazoa > Chordata > Testudines > Testudinidae > Gopherus > Gopherus flavomarginatus. The sequence continues at coordinate 93,314 of NW_026115095.1, forward strand.
CACGGGTTGGGCCCCTGGAGCTGGGGTTAGGGGACGCGCTGGTTGGGCCCCTGGAGCTGGGGTCAGGGCTCGCAGGGGTTGGTCACCTGGACCTGGGGTCAGGACCCCCACGGGTTGGGCACCTGGACCTGGGGTCAGGACCCAAACGGGTTGGGCCCCTGGACCTGGGGTCAGGACCCACAAGGGTTGGGCCCCAGGAGCTGCGGTCCGGGCCCGCACGGGTTAGGCCCCTGGAGCTGGGGTCAGGGCCACCACGGCTTGGGCCCCTGGAGCAGGAGTCAGGCCTCGCACGGGTTGGGCCCCTGGAGCTGAGGTCAGGGCCCCCACGGATTGGACCCCTGGAGCTGCGGTCATTGCCGCCACGGGTTTGGGCCCTGGAGCTGGGATCAGGGCGCCTAAGGGTTGGGCCCCTGGAGCTGGGATCAGGACCCACACGTGTTGGGTTTCTAGAGCTGGGATCAGGACCCGCACGGTATGGGCCCCTGAAGGTGTGGTCAGGGCCCCCAAGTGATGATCCCTGGAGCTAGGGTCAGGGCCCGCACGGTTGGGGTCCCTGGAGCTGGGGTCAGGGCCCCACGGATTGGGCCCCTGAGGTTTAGGTCAGGGCTCCCACGAGTTTGGCGCCTCGTTCTGGGGTCAGGGCCCACACTGGTGGGTCCTCTGGAGCTGGGGTTAGGGCCCGCACGGGTTGGGCCACTGGAGCTGGGGTCAGGGCCCGCACGGGTTGGGCCCCCAGAGCTGGGGTCAGGGCCCCCAAGGTTGGGCCCCTGGACCTGGGGTCAGGGCCAACACGGGTGGGGCCCTGGAGCTGGGGTCAGGCCCCGCATGGGTGAGGCCCCTGGAGCTGGGGTCAGGGTCCGCATGGGTGGGGCTGCAGGAGCTCGGGTCAGGCCACGCATAGGTTGGGCCCCTGGATCTGGGGTTAGGGCCCCTACGGGTGGCGCCCATGGAGCTGGGGTCACGGCCCGCACGGGTGGGGCCCCTGGTTCTGGCGTCAGGGCCCCCACGGGTTGGGGCCCTGGAGCTGGGGTCAGGCCCCACACGGGTTGAGCCTCTGGAGCTGGCGTCAGGGCCCCCACGGGTCGGGCCCCTGGAGCTGGGTTCAGGTCCCCCACAGGTTGGGCCCTTGAGGCTGGTGTCAGGGCCCCCACGATTTCAGCACCTGGAGCTGGCGTCAGAGTCCGCAAGCGTTGGGCCCATAGACCTGGGGTAAGGGCCCGCACGGGTGGGACCCCTGGAGCTGGGGTTAGGGCCCGCACGAGTAGGGTCCCTGGAGCTGGGGTCAGGGCCCCCACGGGTTAGGCCCTGGAGCTGGGGACAGGGCCACCACGGTTTGGGCCCCTGGAGCTGGGGTCAGGGCCCGCACGGGTGGGGCCCCTGGAGCTGGGGTCAGGGCCAACACGGGTGGGGCCCCTGGAGCTCGGGTCAGGGCCCGCACAGGTTGGGCCCCTGGAGCTGGGGTCAGAGCCCCCACGGTTGGGGCCCCTGGAGCTGGGGTCAGAGCCCCCACAGGTTGGGTTTCTGGAGCTAGGGACAAGGCTTGCACGGGATGGGCACCTAGAGCTGAGGTCAGGGCCTGCACGGGTTGGGGCCTTGAGGCTGGGGTAAGGGCCCCCAAGAGTTCGGCGCATGGAGCTGGGGTCAGGGCCGACACGGGTGGGGACGCAGGAGCTTGGGTCAGGGCCCGCACGGGTGGGGTCCATGGAGCTGGGTCAGGGCCCCTACGGGTTGTACCCATGGAGCTAGGGTCAGGGCCCGCACGGGTTGGGCCCCCGGAGCTGGGATCTGGGCCCCCAAGGTTTGGCCCCTGGAGCTGGGGTCAGGACCCGCACAGGTGGGGCACCTGGAGCTGGGGTCAGGGGCCCCACGGGTTGGGCCCCTGGAGCTGGGGTCAGGGCCAACACGGGTTGGGCCCCTGGAGCTCGGGTCAGGGCCCGCACGATTGGGGCCCCTGGAGCTGGGATCAGGGCCCCACAGGTGGGGCACCTGGAGATGGGGTCAGGGCCCTCACGGGTTCGGTACTTGAGGCTGGGGTCAGGGACCCCACGAGTTCGGCGCCTGGAGCTGGGGTCAGGGCCCGCATATGTTGGGCCCCTGGAGCTGGGGTCAGGTCCCCTATGGGTGGGGCCCATGCAGCTGGGGTCAGGGCCCCACGGGTTGGGCCCCTGGTGATGGGGTCAGGGTCCCCACAGGTTGGGCCCCTGGACCTGTTTTCAAGATCCGCACGATTGGGGCTCCTGGAGCTGGGGTCAGGGCCCCATGGGTGGGGCCCCTGGAGCTCGGATCAGGTCCCCCACGTGTTGGGTTCCTGGAGCTGGGGTCAGGGCCCGCACGGATTGGGCCCGTGGAGTTGGGGTCAGGGCCTGCACTTGTTGGGCGCCTGGCACTGGGGTTAGGGCCCGAATGGGTTCGGCCTCTAGAGCTGGGGTAAGGGCCCCCACGGGTTGGGGCCCTGGAGCTTTGGTCAGGATCCACACGGGATGGGCCCCTGGAGCTGGGGTCAGAGCCCACACGGGTTGGGCCCCTGGAGCAGGGGTCAGGGCCCCCACGGGTGGGGCCTCTAGAGCTCGGCTCATGGCCCGCACAGGTGGGGCCTCTTGAGCTGGGGTTAGGGCCTGCACGGGTTGGGCCACTGGAGCTGGGGTCATGGCCCCCACTGGTTGGGCCCTGGAGCTGGGGTCAGTGCCCCCACGGTTGGGGCCGCAGGAGCTGGGGTCAGGGCCACCACGGGTGGTGCCCCTGGAGCTGGGGTCAGGGCCACCACGGGTGGTGCCCCTGGAGCTGGGGTCAGGGCCAACACGGGTTGGGCCCCTGGAACTGGGGTCAGAACTCCCATGGGCTGGGCCCAGGGCCCGCACGGATTGGGCCCCTGTTGCTGCGGACAGGGCATCCATGGATTTGGGCCCTGGAGCTGGGGTCAGGGCGCCTACGGGTTGGGCCCCTGGAGCTGGGGTCAGAACCAATACGGGTTGGGCCCCTGGAGCTGGGGTCAGGGCCTGCACTGGTGGGGCCCCTGGAGCTGGGGTCAGGGCCACCACGGGTGGGGCCCCTGGAGCTGGGCCCGCACGGGTTATAGACTCATAGGCAGAGAACGGGAACCTCATCCCATCCCACTCCAGTTGGAGCCATGTTCTGGGGAATGACCCAGGGCAACAATTTCCCACCCAAACAAGGACAAATCGCTGCAGATAAAATGGGTGGGAAAATCCACCCCCCATCGGAGAGATTTTAAATTGACATTTGAGAAGTACGGAAAGAAAAGGGAAAATCAGAGGCAATTAGAAAGCTGATCATTGGGGCGGGGGAGGAGAATCTCCCTGAATTTTATAGCCACGTGTGATAATGAGAGAGAAAAGGGGAAATCTTGAGAGAATGTGTGTGTGGGAGGAAGTGGCAAAAACAGGGACAGGATCCAATTAACTCACCTCCCTCCCACCCCAGGAATGTCCTGGCTGCACAGAGACAGATCTACCCCCCACCCCAGTGACCTCCCCCCCCTGCAACTCCGGCTTCTCCTCCCCCCTCGACACCTCCGCCCTCACACCAAAGGGGGGGGGCTCTGCCAGCGCCTCCCCCTGAGCTCAACTCCTGCTCCTCCCCCCAGCCCGGATTGTGCCCTTTAGCGCCCCACGAACCCTGCCTCCAGCTGCCTGACCCCTCCCCCGCCCATCAATTTCCTGCTCTGCGCCCGCCCCTCCCACGCTCCCTGTTACTCCGCCGCCCCGCTCCAGCCCCGCCCCCAGCGCCCGGCGGAACGTTACGGCTGGTCCGGGCAGAGTGAAGGGCAGCGGCTTCAGCGGCTGTTACTGGGCATGCGCAGTGCCCGGGAGTAGCACATTGCTATGGGGAGTGATTTAATACACCGCCCCCTCCCGCCGGGCCCGGGGTCCGCCCCTCCCCCCCACACGACGGCCGGGCCCCGGCCCCCCCATCCCAGCGGGGCGGGCGGATCCTCCTGCAGCTCCACTGGGGCCGAGGCGCCTCCAAGGCTTCTCCCAGGCTCCCTGGGGCAGAATCACTTTCCCACCCCCCAGCGCCTCTCATTCCCCGGGGGCTCCGGGTCACAATGTCCCACCGCCCTTCCCCCGCCTGCAGCTCCGGCTTCTCCCCTCCCGCCCCCGCCAGCCACACCAAGGGGAACCCCCGGGCCCCAGTCTCTGTCCCCACCTGGATCCCAGCGGGGCCGGGGGCAGATCCTGGCTGCAGCTGAGAACAGCGGCTCCGCTGCGGCTCGGGCAGCTCCAGCGCTGCTGGCAGCACGTGGAGAACCAGGAAGCAGCTGTTCAGCCCGGGCTCCGCGTCATAATGTGCCAGAGCCCCGCCCCCAGGAGCTGCCCCGCCCTGAGCTGAGCCAGAGCCCCGCCCCAGGAGCTTTCCCGCCTCCGGGCTGTGCCAGAGCCCCGCCCCTAGGAGCTGCCCCGCCCCCGAGCTAAGCCAGAGCCCGCCCCCAGGAGCTGCCCGCACCTGGGTTGTGTCAGAGCCCCGCCCCCAGGAGCTGCCCCGCCCGTGAGCTGAGCCAGAGCCCCGCCCCCAGGAGCTGCCCCGCCCCTGAGCTGAGCCAGTGCCCCACCCGCAGGAGCTGACCTGCCCATGAGCTGTGCCAGAGCCCCGCCCCCAGGAGCTGCTCCGCCCCTGCTCTGTGCTGGAGCCACACCGCGAGGAGCTGCCCCGCCCCCGAGCTGAGCCAGAGCCCCGCCCCCAGGAGCTGCCCGCACCTGGGATGTGTCTGAGCCCCGCCCCCTGGAATTTCCCCATGTTGGGTCTCTGAGCTTTGTTCTCCTGCCGCCTTCTTCCCAGCACCCCCTGCTCCCTTCCTGTGTCTGCAAACACCCCCCTCCCCCGGGGCCGGCTGCAGTGCTCGCTGAGGCTGACTCCAGTGGCTGAAGTTGCCTCCATCTCTGCTTCACCTGGAGGGGGAGAGACAAAGAGAGGAGATGGTCCCAGGGTGTGAAACCAGAATCAGGGGGCAAGGAAAGAAGGACTGTTTGGAAAGGTGGGTTTTTTGTGGGGGGGGTGAGCCAGAGGGATTCAGAAGAAGTTGGGCAGCAGAGACTCAGGGAAATTGAGGGGAACCTCCTGGGTGTCTCAGTGTTGGCCAGGGTTTGTACAGCACCTTGCATAATATGGGTCTGATCTCAGTCATGGTCTGTGCAGCACCTGGGAGCCTTGATGTCTGTTTCCTGATCACAGGCTCTGGGAATGGAGAGAGGGAAACCTCAGCACCTGAAGGTTAATGCAGCCCTGTGTGCAACCCTTGCTAGGGTGATCCGACAGCAAATGTGAAAAATTGGGATGGGAGTGGGGTTAATAGGCACCTATATAAGAAAAAGACCCAAAAATCGGGACATCCAGTCACACTAGTCCCTGCTGCTCTCATAAGGGGTCGGCTTAGAGAGGATTTGGCTACACTTGCAGCTGTCCAGCGCTGGGAGTTAAAGCTGTCTTCCTACAGCTGTTTAGGGAAAGCGCTGCAGTGTGGACACACTGACAGCTACCAGCACTCTGTCATGGCCACATTTGGAGCGCTGTTGGGAGTGGTGCATTATGGGCAGCTATCCCAGCATTCAAGTGGCTGCAATGTGCTTTTCAAAAGAGGAGGCTGGGGTGGAGTGTGACACGGAGCGTGGGGGAGACAGAGCGAGTGGATTTTTGGAGCTAACACTGTGTCAGCTCCCTGCCTGGCAAGTTCAAGCCTCCTCCCCCACCCCTCTCTCATTCACTAAATGCAAATAGCCGCCTTTGTTTTTTTCCTCACAGACCAGATAAGCCGCTGATCCAAAACAGACCCCCCCCCCCCCGTGCCCACCCGGCTGCTTCTCTCCTCAAGCAAACACCAGCTGTGGGTGTTCCAAAGGGATCCCCCTGCCTCTGCTCATTCACTGCAAACAGTAACTGTGTTTGGTTTTTAGATAAGCAGCTCCGGGAGCCTTGAGCTCACAACAAAACAAACAGAGGCATCACACCAAAACAAAGAGCGTTATCTCTACTTAAAAGCGTTATGGGAAGGTTCCGGAGGTCAGTGACAGCGTAGTAAGATTAATCACTGTTTACACTGGCACCCCAGCGCTGCATCACCAGCTCTGTTCTCTTTATTCCTCTCGTCGAGGTGGAGCACATCCAGCGCTGTAGCCAGGGAGATACAGCGCTGTATGTGCCTTGCCAGTGTGGACGGGGAGTAAGTTACAGCGCTGTAAAGCCACCACGTGCACTGTAACTCTCCAGTGTAGCCAAGGCCTGAGTTGTAGTAATAATAGCAGCCAAGAATCCGGTGGCACCTTATAGACTAACAGACGTATTGGAGCATGAGCTGTCGTGGGTGAATACCCACTTCGTCAGATGCAACAATAGTCCCATATGGGCTAGTGGTCAGGATTCCTGGTTTTCACCCAGGTGGGCTGGGTTCATCTTCTGGTGTGGGAAGAGTGCAGAGCTTTTGCCCAGAGTGGAGGCAGGAAATGAAAGGAACAGGAAGGGATCCTGCCAGCAGTGGAGTTAGACAGTGTAGGGAGGGGACCCCAGAAGTGGGGGTGGGGCAGTGGTTTGTGGGGAGATGAGGGAAGGATCCCAGCAGTGCGGGAAGTTGACAACCTGGAGAGCACAGGCCTGGAATGGGGACCTGGAAGAGTGAATGTGTCCCTCTAAACCCATCAACTGCAGACTAGGCAGGCTTGGAAGAATTGTGTATTTGTTGGTAAATTTCAATTTCTGTGTAAACACACAACCCAATGGCAAAATATTTCCATCAATAATCATCAAAATTGACAGATGGGCAAAGTAAGAAACATGCTGCTTGAGAACTTATCATGTTGTAGGAGCAGCAGTGATCTGTATGCTCTGTATAACCTGTATGCTCAGAAGGTTTGTTAAACTCCCCCAGCTTGTGTCCTTTCCCTCTTTGAATGCCTGTGAAGTGGCTTTCCCACTCTCCTTTGTACCTCCAGTGAATGCCCTTCACCCGGCCCATCTGGCCAGTGGTTCGCTGTGTTACAGTCTATTGCACCTCAGGGAGACTGATCTTCATCGCACCGTCCATCGCTGCGCTGTGGGACACTTACCTTAAAGGATCCTGACATCTCCACTGCCTGGCCTGTCCTGGGAGCGTGAGTATGAGTGTGACACCCTCCCCCATCCCTTCTTTTGAGCTTAGCTATCAAGCTAATAAATGTGCTGCTTTCTGCCAAACTCTGGGGGGGAGGGGCATTATTAGTCCTCTCTAAGCTTACTAACTGACCCAATTTTGGGTAACACAAGCAACATTGTTTGATCTGTTATTGTACCAAAGGGGGAGATGGTTGTCTATAAAGGAGGGTAAAGACTAAATGCCTCTGATGAGAATGAGATTTGAACCCATGCAGGCAGAGCATAATGAGGTAGCAGTCCATCACCTTAACCACTCGGTCACCTCATCTGAGCTGTCAAAAAAGGGACAGGAGGAGAAATCTAAGGCCGGCAGAGATAGGGACACTAAGGAGTTTTTAAATACTAAGCGTAAGCAGGGTCTGAATGAGCTCCCCTCTCTCACCTAGTGAGGAGCTGGGGAAAGACTTCAGGAACAGACCGTGTTTGCATAGACACACCTACTCTGCCTAGCTATGCAGCATGATGGGGCCGCTTCCCCAAAATGACCAGTTTGGGATGGGCTTGGGTTACAAATCACTTTAGGATTGAGTGGAATGAAATGTTATTCTCCTTCCTGTATGAGTGAAGGGCAGCAGAACATACCTAGTCTGTCCTGATGGAGGGGTAGGTGAGTGAGGAATAGCTTTTATTGGACTGCAGAGAAGTGATTGAGGATGTCACCCTAAACCAGTGGTCCCCAAACATTTCACATTGTGCCCTCTTAGCCATGGCTGTGGCCCCTCGGAAGCCACGGTCAAGAACCGGGGCTGGGAGGAGTGGGGCTGTTGCTTGCTGGGGAGAGGGGTGCGGACAGGGGTAAAGGGGTCGATGCCGGGCTGGGAGCCAGAGTCTCAGGCTGAGGGTGGGGTTGGGGAAGAGCTGTGGCAGAGTGGTGCTCCCTCCCTGCCCTCTATGTGGGCTGGCTCAGGTCCTGAGGTGCCCCCATGAATGTTCCTCTGTGTCCCCCTAGGAGTCGCACCCCACATTATGGGGACCACTGAACCCTACTCGCTAAGCCGGGGCTAGTGATGCCAAACCCCCGGGAAAGGGAGAACAAGTGTGAGGGCCCCAGCACCAGAACCATGCCCCTACCTTCTGTCTGTGGCTCTACCCCCTTCCACCCATGGCCCCATCCACTGTCACTTCTGTTCCACCCCTTCCCCCACCAGCCCCACCCTATCACTCCTTTACCCCTGCCCCGCTGTGGCCCTGAGACCAGAGAAGCTCTGTGCCCCTGCTGCAGCCCCCAGGCTGTAGCAGGGAGTGGGAGCTCCTCCAGCCCTGGGGCTGACATAGGGGAGACTTTTCCAGGGGGACCTAACTTGGCCAGGGCCCCTGATCATGGGCCCCACTGTCCCCTTGGCAGTGCAAGGTTTGGGGAGGCTGAGCCCCCTTGTCATAAACAGATAGCTATGGGTTAATGTTCTTTTACCTATAAAGGGGTAACACCAGTAACCTAAAACACCTGACCAGAGGACCAATCAGGAAACAAGACTTTTTCAAATCTGGGTGGAGGGAAGTTTGTGTGAGTTCTTTGTTCTTTGTCTTGTGTCTGTGGCCTCTCGGCTATGAGAGTGATTTTTCTATCTCCTGCCTTTCTAATCTTCTGTTTCCAAGTTGTAAGTACAAAGATAATAAGACAATAAGTTTATATTGTTTTTTTTTTGTATTTACATGTGTGTAGTTGCTGGAATGTTTAAATTGTATTCTTTTTGGATAAGGCTGTTTATTCATTTTTTTCTTTTAAGCAAATAACCCTGTATTTGTCACCTTAATACAGAGAGACCATTTTTATGTCCTTTTCTTTCTTTTTATATAAAGCTTTCTTTTTAAGACCTGTTGGATTTTTTCTTTAGCGGGGACTCCAGGGAATTGAGTCTGCAGCTCACCAGGGAATTGGTGGGAGGAAGAAGTCAGGGGGAAAATCTCGTTGTGTTAGATTTACTAGCCTGACTTTGCATACCCTCTGGGTAAGGGGGAAGAGAGATTAGCTATCTTGGTACTTCTATTTCCAGGACTGGAAACAGGGAGGGGGGGGTCCCTCTGTTTAGATTCACGGAGCTTGCTTCTGTATATCTCTCCAGGAACCCAAGGAGGGAACACCTGGAGGGGAGGAGGGGGAAGGGAAATGGTTTATTCCCCTTTGTTGTGAGACTCAAGGCATCTGAGTCTGGGGGTCCCCCGGGGAAGGTTTTGGGGAGACCACAGTGAGCCAGGCACTGTATAAATCCCTGGCTGGTGGCAGCTTTACCAGGTCCAAGCTGGTAACTAAGCTTGGAGGTTTTCATGTTAACACCCATATTTTGGACGCTAAGGTCCAAATCTGGGAAAAAATGTTATGACACCCCTCCCCCCTGAGCCTCCATTATGAGCCGCCCAGGCTACCACTGCTCAGTGTGTGGCCAGTCTCTGTGTTTTCTGCTGCTCGTTCTGGGGAGCCTGGCCGGCCTTAGGGGTGGTGCCCCCCAATAGCTGCCCAGGGTTCCAGGGGTCAAAGGGCACCGTGTGGCAGTGCAAAGGTGCTCACTGCTCTCCCCTGCCCCAATGCTCCTCCATGGGTCCATAGAGGTTTGAGGGGAGTAAGGAGCAACCCTTTGTGCTCCATGCGTCCTGGTCACTTTTCCCACTTGGGCTGTGCTGTGAGGGGAGCATCAGAAGCTGCTGCTCTCTGCCCTCCCGCTATGCAGCCCGGCTGAGGAAAGTGACCTGGATGCAGGGAGCTCGGATGATCTCACTTCTTGCCCCCACAGCCCCTAGGGGTGCCCAGATGAGCAGCGTTCCAGGGAGGAGTGGGGGGCAGCAATGCCAGCTGCTCCATGCACACAGGTCAGTCTCCCCATGTGGGTGCAGGAGGGGGTGCAAGGGTTTCTGTGATGCCTATTCTATCAATATCATCACTCAATACCAGGCACTCAAATTCACCAGTCTTAGTACTTAGATGTTTAGCGTTTGTATTTAAGCACTTTTAAAATGTGTCCCATTTTAGCTGTCTGCTATTACATGATGTAATTGAGGGAGACTCTTTCATTTCACTGTTTCTCATCAGAACCTACCTGTACATTATCATCTTCCATCCTCTCCACCTTACTAGGCTATAGAGAATCCCTGTGAATAGTTCCTCTCCTAACGGACGTCTCTGTCTGAACCCTGTGCTCCTCAGCGCCTGTCGGCTTTCCCCAGCTCTGAGGCTGTGTCTACACCGCGCACCTTACCACGGTGCAGCTGTGCCACTCTAACCATGCCATTGTAAGGTGCGCTGTGTGGCCGTCCTTATTGCTGGGAGAGAGCTTCCCCGGCAACAAAGCCAAACTACCTCCAATGAGGGGCAGGAGCTTCGTCACCGGGAGCACAGCTCCACCTATGAAGCGCTGTTCACACTGCCGCTTTTCATTGCTCAAATTTTGGCATTCGGGGAGTGTTTTTTCTCACCGCAGAGAGACAAAATTTTTAGCAACAAAAGCCGAAATTAAAAAAAACTCCTCTGCAACCTATTTAATTTTACCTTTATACAACCTTTATACTGCCTCCAGTTCTGGTGTCCTCATTTGAAAAAGATGTTGTGAAATTGGAGCTAGGGCAGCAAAGAGCCACCAAATGTTCTGAGGGCTGGAGAAAAATGCCTTCCAGTGAGCTATTGAAAGAGCTCAACCTGTTTAGCTTATCAAAAGAAGATTGAAAGGTGATTTCATTGAAATGTTGAAGTGCCTTAATGGAGAGAAAAGATTGGGTATTTACGGGCTCTTGAATGGAGCAGAGAAAGGCATAACAAGACCCAATGGCTGAAAAGTGAAAAGAGACAAATTCATATTACAACTGAGGCACAATAGTCAACAGCGAGGATGATTCACCACAGGAGCAAGCTACCAAGGAAAGTGGTGGATTCACCATCTCCTGATGTCATTTAATGAAGACTAGATGCCTTTCTGGAATGTGTTTGCCCCCAAAGTAGCTGTTATGTCATACAGGAGGCCTGTGATATGCAGGTTAGACGCTCTAATGGTTTCTTCTGACCATGAAGTCGACTAATTTCTGAAAAACTGAGTGTAGCATTGGGAGCAGCGTCTGATGTTTTCCTGTCTAGCCGGCTTGCTGCCTAGAACGAACGCTCCTTGAGTAGGGTGATCCACAGGGAGTAGCTCAAACCTCCAAAGGTCCAGGCCAGGGGCAGGACATTAGCCCAGCAAGGGAGGGGTGTGGCAGTGACATCACAAAGGCCTTTTGCAGGACCTCAGACTATTGGTCAAAGGTGGTGGGGAGGTGGTGACCTCACAGAGAGATGCTGACATCAGCCAGGCAGGACAGGGGCGAGGGGCCAGGGAAACCTCAGAGACCTCTGTGGCTTTGCTTCAGCACGTTTCCTTCTCCAGGTCTCTCTTTGAGGACTGAGAGATTATTTGGGGTCATGGACCTGAGCGCCAGGAGGAACCTCTTTCGAGTTTCCTCCTTCCCTTGTAGTGATTTTACTAGAAAACAGCCGTCCCTGTTTAGAAGGTAGGAGCCTCCTGGAGGTTTGAAACCTGTTCAGTCTGATCTATCTGGTGACAAGTGAATTCTAGGCATGGAAAACACGAGCTTAAGGAGGCAGAATTTTATTGCGCACCTGGGATTTTGTCCCTTAGAATCGCTGGGGACATTAGGGTTTGTCCTTTTTGTTTCACCTCTTCCTCCATCCCTCCCTCCTCTTCTTCTCTTGCTTCTTTTGTCCTTTCTCCTGTTCCCTTCCCAACAACAGGACGGAGGTGTGTGTGTGTGTGTTGCAGGGAAGTCCTCTGCAGCTCCCACTATGGAAGGTCCACCCAAAAATGTGGGACTGAAATAGTGCTCGGGCAGTGATCCCCACCGGTGACCTGGGCCATCCTTTGGGCTCTCTGGTGAGAACCCTGAGCCTCCCGTCCTCAGTCTCTACCCTGATTGGTTGAGCAGGGGGATATTGACAGGGAGGAGACTCAGGTCCTTGTTGTTCTCTTTTAAGATCAAGTAAATAAGTCAGAACCAGTTCTATCTTTGATTAATTTTGCTGCTTCTCTGCATTAATTGTCTCTGAGCAGTTGGTGATTCCCTCTAACATTGCAGTTCTCCTCAAGTACTTGCTGAATAATTACTGTCACTGTTGTTGGTCTGGAGCTCATCTGAGAGCACAGTATTCAGGTCATTCAATGTCTGAAATTCAAGATCCGATGGTTTGTTTGAAAATCAGGGCTCTTGGGTCCTATTCCCAACACTGCCTCTGACGGGCTGTGTGACCTAAGACAAGTCAATTCTCCTTTCTCAGCCTTAGCTTCTCCCTCTTTCAAGTAGGGATAATAATGATCCGCTCTTACCTACCTCATGGTGGGTGAAGGATGCGGATCCATTTGGGAGTGTCACTAGAAGTAGTGTATAATATGAGGTTTCCCATCATGTTTACTCAGAGCAGATTATGACATAATAGATTAGCTGAAATAGTCTATTTTATTTGTATTTTTTTATTTTGAAATTGTTAATAGTAGCAACGACTTAGCTCAGATTGAAGCATCTTATCTAATGGTTGAGATGTAAGTGTCTTCTCTTTGTGTGCGAGGAGACAATTTAACACACTCTGACAAAGAGGAGATGCTTTTGTTTTGCAACAAAATATTTTTGCAAAGATCTTTCATCCCACTTGTTTTTGATTTTGAGAAACAAACTGGTTTAGTCTAAATGGGATTTTCGGACAGAAACGGTTTGAATGAAATTTTCCCACCATCTCGATTCCTGGGCTCTGGGGTGTTTTCATCTGTTAGAACAGGAGTCAGAACTGGTTGCTTCTCTTTCTGGCTCTGCCATCGCCTTGTTGTGTAGGCCTTGGGTAGGTCACTTCCCTTCTCCCATCTGTCCAATCGGAACAAGAACAGTTCTCGAACTATGGGCAGTTTAGAGCCCAAGTGAGATAAGGGGCGTTAAAGCCCTCTGTGAATGAGAAAGGGGAGTTCCACGGTGGTTAGCACCAAGGAATTCTAAAGTTTGCTAAAATGTCTAGTCTGTGGAAACAAGAAATGGTCGGGGCCAAATTTATTAACCACTGCCTTTTTAAAGCCCATTCAAAGATGTGAGTCCCTATCTTTTAGGTACCTGTGGTTCTTTGCCAGCAGCAGAGAAGAGGTTCCTGCCTCCGTTTTTGTGGCCTTAACAAACCAGGTGTTGTGCCCCAGTTCTTGTCTGAGACCCCTGAAAAAGAACATCTTCCCATCCATGAACAAGACAGGACCTATCTTTCAAAGGGGAACAAAAAGACCTCTGGGACTTACAGACTAGCTAGCCTGACTGCCATAGCTGGAGAGATCCTGCAATACATTCTTAAACACTCAGTTTGTCAGCAGCACCTACAGGATGATTTGGTTCTTATGACTAGTGAGCGTGGAATTGTCAAGAACAAATCATTCCAAAGCAATCCTCTTTCCTTCTTTGGCAGGGTTCTGGGCCTGGTAGAGGTGAGTAAACAATAGATGGGATCTAGCTTGGTGTTACTAAGGCTTTTGACACAGTCCCGTAGGACATTCTCAGAAGCAAACGAGGGAAATGTAGTCCAGCTGCAATCAGTGTAATGTGGGTGCAGAGCTGGTTGAAAGCCAAGACTCCAGGAGCCCTTCTCCATGTTTAGCTGCCCAACGGGGAGGGTGAATCTAGTGGGTCTGGCAGGGATCAGTCCGGTGTCAGGTACTATTCTATATTTTCATGAATGATTTGGAAAATGGAGTGGAGAGCATGCTCCTAAAGTTTACAACTGACACCAAGCACTTTGGAGCACAGGATTGAAATTCAAAACACCCTTAACAAATTGGAGACTTGGTCTTCTTGAGCCAAACTCCATGGTTAGGGCTCTCTCTCTGCACTGGGCTGAAGTGAAACCCCAGAGCCAAGCACTCCTCCTGGGCAGTGAGCTCCGACCTTGATTGGTCAGATGCTGCTTAGCACTGTCAGAGCAGCTTTTGCTGGGGGATTCTCCCAGCACTTTCCAATAGCGGGAAAGTATGAAATCCCCATTTGACTGCTGGGGACAGAGCCCGAGAGTGGGGAGCAACTTGCCCAAAGTCCCCAGGCAAAGGAAAACAACCAGCAGAGGAACCAATAGGAAACCCAGCAATGGAACTCAGGAGTCCTGGGGGTGTGCTATGGTGACCAGATGTCCCAATTTTATAGGGACAGTCCGAATTTTGGGGTCTTTTTCTTATCTAGGATCCTATTACCCCCCACGCCGTCCCGATTTTTCACACTTGCTGTCTGGTCACTCTAGGATGTGCACATGTGTGGGTCCCAGCTGCTCCCTGCCCCCCTCATTGAAGCAGATGTGCAGGGTTACTGCCCTGGGAAGTGCAGGGCACCAGTGGATGTGGGGTTGGCTGGAGGTAGGGTCTGGCTTCAGGCAGGGCAAGGGCTGCGGGGCTGGCTGGCTTCAGGCAGGGGGGTGCATCAGGGGTTGGCTGGAGACAGGGCAGGGAGGATGCGGCTGGTGCAGGCAAAGCAGAAGGTGCAGGGCTGGCTGGAGACAGAGGCTGACTGCCGGCAGGGCAGGGCAGGGGGTGCAGGGCTGGCTGCAGGCAGGGCGTGGGGCAGGGCCGGTGCAAGGAAGTTTCATGCCCTAGGCGAAACTTCCACCTTGCACCCCCCCCCCCCCCCGCACCTCTGCCCTGAGGCGCCCCACCCGTGGCAGCTCCCCCCTCCACCATGAGGCTCCCCTCTTGTTGCAACTCTCCTGCTCTGCCCTGCGGCACCCCCCTCGCCCGAGCTCACCCCTGCTCTGAGCACGAGCACCCCGAGCACGCCATGGCCGCTTCACTTCTCCCACCTCCAAGGCTTGCGGCGCCTAAGCCTGCCAGGCAGTCAAGCACCCTCCTCTGAGCCACAGCAGCCCTGACAGTTGACAATAGAGGCACCTTAACCCCTGAGTTCCTTCAGTGTGTCCCCCTCGGGGGTCCAGCTCCGATCACCAGATACTCGGGGTATGTCTATACCACCTGCCGAATCGGTGGGCAGCGATCGATCCAGCGGGGGTTGATATATCGTGTCTAGTGTAGATGCAACACATTGAGTGCTCTCCCCTCGCCTGCTGTACTCCAGCTCGGTGAGAGGCGCAGGCAGAGTCTACGGGGAGCTGCAGCAGTCAACTCACCGTGACTGTGACATTATAAGTATAATCTAATATCTCATTGAAAGGTGACAAGGCCAGAAAGAGTTAATTAACTCACCTCTCCGACTGACCTGACCCGTGGGTGAACCTTAAAAACTGGTTAACAAGATATGTAAATGAACAGAGCTTTGAAATGCAAGTCTGCAGTGTTAGAGGTAGAAGGGGAGGTGTTTGCTCAGGTCTTGTGATGTCAGCAAACAAGTCTTGTCTATTGCTATAGTTTTAATTCAAAGAGCAAAAAAAGAATATTAACATTTATGATGATACTTGAGTGAAATAGTATTATTGTCTGTGTCTCTTTGAAGGTTGTGGTAATCTGTATCTGAACTGTTTGATGGATGTACTAATTGCCAGGATGTTTGGAAGAAGAGTTAAGCCTATTGTTTTCTCAGGCTGAAAGGCTGCTGGAAATGTTTAAGAACCTGGGACACGATCCTTCTTCATCTCAGATCTGCTTTGGGCTTCAAGAGGGGGAAACCTTAAGCCACAAGGATTGAGATCCCCAGTCATTGACTGGAGCCACCCTGAATATGGACATTGGATTATAACCTGTGGACTATTTCTGAAAGGACTTTTGGCAACTACAAGCTCATCTCTACTTTGTATCTGAACCTCAAAAATTGAATTCAAGTCTATATGTCTATTAATCTTTTAACCAACACTCACTCTCTCTCTTTTCTTTTCTAATAAATTTTAGCTTAGTTAATAAGAATTGGCTATAGCATGTATTTTAGGTAAAATCTAAGTTATAATTGAACCTGGTTATGTGGCTGATCCTTTGGGATTGGAAGTATCTTTTCTTTTATATGATGAAGTAAGATTTTCAGGAATCATCATCATATCTAACAGGTGTGTCTGGACGGAGGCCTGAGGCTGGGTACTTTAAGGGAACTGCGTGGTTTAAACTTCTAAGTAACCAGTGAGATACTAAAGAAGCTGTTTTGTGCTGGCTTGGTAAATCTAAGTATCGAAATAACCAGCAGCGTTTGGGATTTGTCTGCCCTGTTTTGTTGGCAATTCACTCTGATTGAGTGAGCTGAGCTGGCTCCCGCGGGCAGCACCGTCACACCTACAGCCAGGCTGCAGAGGTCCGGGGGATCTTAGGGGCCTTGGGGTGCACAGATACCTATGTCCAGGCCATAGCGGTCCCTGGGGGGCTTAGAGAGTTTGGGGGGGACACAGATACCAATCTCCATGCTCTAGCGGTCCCATGGGGGCTTAGAGGGTTCGTGGGGGGCACATATTCCTACATCCAGGCTGTAGGGTTACCAGGGGGGCTTAGGGGGTTACTGGGGGGCAAAGATACCTACGTCCAGGCTGGAGGCATCCTGGGAGTCTTAGGGGATTTGTGGGGGCCAAAGACACCTATGTCCAGGCTGTAGGGGTACCAGTGGGTTTTAGGGGTTCGAGTGGGCACAGATACGTATGTCCAGGCTGTATCGTTCCCAGGGGGGGGTTAGAGGGTTTCTGAGGGGCACATATACCTACGTGCACACTGGAGTGTCGCAAGGGGCTTATAGAGTCTATATGGGGTACAGATACCAATGTTCTGGCTGTATAGGTCCCTCGGGGGCTTAGGGGGTTTGTGGGGCCACAGATACCTGAGTTCAGGCTGGAGGGATCTCTGAGTGTCTTAGGTATTTGGTGGGAGGCACAGATACCTACGTCCAGGCTGCAGGGGTCTCGGAGGGGCTTAGGGTCTGTCACGGAGTGTGGGGGAGTCCGGTCCTGCACCCCTCTCCCTGGGACTCACAGTGGCTCTCAGCCAGCCAGTAAAACAGAAGGTTTATTGGACAACAGGAGCGAAGGATACAGCAGAGCTTGGAGGCACAAGCAGGACCCCACAATCAAGTCCTTCTAGGGGTTCAGGAAACTTAGTTCCCAGTTTGGGAATCCCTGAATTCCAACCACCCAGACCAAAACCGAAACTGAACTAACCCAACTCCCTCCAGCTGGCCATTTCCTGTGTCCAGCTTCCCGGGCAAAGGTGCTGACCCCTCCCTCCGCCTAGCTCAGGTTACAGGCTGAGCACGTGTCCGGTCCTAAAGTCACCCCCTGCTCTCCCATCCCCCACACAGACAGTCCCTACTCCATCACAGCACCGTGTGGCCACACTGGTTAATGCCCAGAACATTTCCTGCATGGAGCAACAGTGACACCATGTGGCCATGCAGAGAAATGCACAGAGCATTTCCTGGCTGGAGCAACAGTGATTCCATGTGGCCACGCAGGGTAATGCACAGAGCATCACGCCTATGTAGAGGCTGTAGAGATACCTGGGGGGCTTAGGGGTCGTGGGGGGCACAGATAGCTACGTCCAGGCTGGAGACATTCTGGTGGGCATTAGGGGCTTCATGAGGGGCACAAAAATCTACGTCAGGGCTGGAGAGGTCCCTGGATGGCTTAGGGGGTTGTGGTGAGCATAGATACATACTTCCAGGCTGTAGTGGTCCCTGGGGATTTAAGGAGTTGGTAAGGGTCACAGAAACCTACGTATGGTCTGGAGGGGTCCCTGGGGGACTTAAGGGTTTGTGGTTGCGCAGATACCTACGTACCGGTTGGAGGGGGCCCTGGGGAGCTTAGGGGGTTTGTGTGGCGTACACATAGCTATAACCAGGCTGGTGGGGGCCCTATGGGTCTTAGAAGGCTGGTGATACCTATGTAGGGACTGGAGAAGTCCTGGGGAGGGCTTTGGGGGTTCCTGGAAGTCACAAATATCTACGTCCAGGCTGGAGGAGTACTGGGGGTATTAGGGAGTTGTGCAGGGGCACAGATACCTATATCGAGGCTGTAGGGGTCCTGGGGTTGCTTTGGGGCATTTTGGGGTACAGATACCTACTTCCATGCTGTAGGGGTCGCTGGGAGGATCAGTGGGTTCGTGAGGGTGCACAGATATCTACGTCCGGTCTATAGGGATCCTGGGGGGGGCTTAGGGGGTTGTAAGGGGCACAGATACATTCATCCAGGCAAGAGGGGTCCTAGGGACCTTAGGGGGTTCATGCTGGGCACAGATACCTGCGTCTAGGCTGGAGGGGTTTTGGGGGTCTTAGGAGGGTTGTGTAGGCACAGATACCTATGTCGATGCTGGAGGGGTCCTGTCATGTCTTAGCGGATTCGTGGGGTCAGAGATACCTACATCTAGGCTGGAGGGGTTCCGGGGGGATTAGGTGTGTTTGGGGGGGGAACAGATACCTACATCCTGATGGTAGGTGGCCCTGGGTAGCTTAGGCAGTTTTTGTCGGTCACAGATACAAACATCCATGCTGTAGGGGTCCCGAGGGACTTTGTGGGGCTCTAGGGGTCACAGATACCTACCTACAGTCTGGAAGGTTCCTGTGGGTATTAAGGGGTGTGTGGGGCATACAGATGCCTACATCTGGGCTTGTGGGTTCCCTGGGGAGCTTAGAGGTTTGTGGAGAGCACAGATACCATTATCCAGGCTAGATGGGTCCTGGTGGGATTAGGGGGTTGTGGGGGAAACAGATACCTATGTAAGCAGAAGCAGGATGAACTCTACCCTCACATCTGGTGGTGAATTATGGCAAGTGTGGAAAAGGATTTCAGGGTCTGATCATGTTTGCATAGACACACCCACCGTGCGTGACATGGCCACGGCAGCCTGGGATGGTTACTTTGGCAGCTATGGTATCCCCAGTTTATTTGTTGTTGGGGTGTGAGATGTGGAGTGTTGTCACCCTGATTGTGTGGATGAGGAACTGTGAAACAGCTTTGAGACAGGGATTCTCACCATCAGTTGAGTGGCACTCACTAGACAAGGGAGTGGGCTCCTTGGATGAGCCAGAAACACCAATTACATCTTCTTCTCTTTTAACAGTTGAACAGTAGAGCTGGTTGTTGAGTTTCTTAATAACTGAAGATCCAGGTTCCTGAGCTGAAGTCATTGAAGTGCTGTGTTAAATAGTGGGGGAGTTTGAAACAATATTGCAGAGCAGCTGATGGAAAAGAGCAGTTTGTGGAACACTTGGAATGGGTCACGGAGTGTAGTAAGCTAAGCAGTTTTTGGAGACAGCTGGAGCGGATCACAGGTTGGCTGGTGGAGCAGAGCAGCTGGTGGACTGAGCTGAGCAGTTTGTGGGAAAGGTAGAAGCAGAATCCCACGGAGAGGCAGGGCAGACAGCAGTGGACCACGTAAGGTGCCCCTTTCTACCCAGCCTGGCAGGGGGGAAAACCCGGCAGATAGACTCTTGAACTCTGGGGCTGCGGGACTGTGGGTGATTATGGGGTTGTGGGAGTCTTGAAATATTTGAGGTATTGTACTTTGGAGTCTTGGGGTGATTTGGAGATTGCTAGATTCTAGAGCCCAGAGAAAAGGACACGGCCTAGTTGACGTGTTTTCCAAATTTAATGCTATGTTGTTTATCTCACGTTATTAAACATTTTCTGCTATACCCAGATTGTATGATTGCGAGAGGGGAAGTATTGCCTCTTTGAGGCACCTAGGGGTGTGTATGTAAAATTGTCCCATGTCACTGGGTGAGGGCTCGATCTGGTTTGCATTACGTAATGGGGAAGGGACCCCTATGTATTGAACCCAGTCCTTGCTGCTATCAATTCAGCCTGGCAGACGGGTTCCACCTATGTCCAGGCTGAAGGGGTCCCTGGGGGTTTTAGGGGGTTCCTGGGGGGCACAGAGATCTAGGTCCAGGCTGTAGGGGTCCCTGGGGGGCTCAGGGGTTTGGTGGGGGGCACAGATACCTACGTCCCAGCTGCAGGGGTCCCAGAGGGGCTTAGGGGGTGTCATGGAGTGTGGTGGAATCTGGCCCTGCACCCCTCTTCCAGGGACACACAGTGACTCAGCCAGCCAGTAAAACAGAGGGTTGTTTTGGCCAACAGGAGCGAAGGATACAGCAGGGCTTTGGGGCACAACCAGGACCCGTCAGTCAAGTCCTTCTGGGGGTTCAGGAAGCTTAGTTCCCAGTTTGGGATTCTCTGAATTCCAACTACCCAGCTCCAAACCAAAACTGAACTAACTCCCTCCAGCCGACCCCTTCTTGTGTCCAGCTTCCCGGGCAAAGGTGCTCACTCTCTCAGCCCTGCCTAGCTCGAGTTACAGGCTTAGGTCCTGTCCCTCACCAAAAGTCACCCCCTGCTCTCCCATCCCCCACACAGACAGTCCCCACTCCATCACAGTAATGCCCAGCATTTTGCGCATGGAGCAACAGTAACACTGTGTGGCCATGCAGGGTAATGCCCAGAGCATTTCCCCCGTGGAGCAACAGTGACACCATGTGGCCACGCAGGGTAATGCACAGAGCATTTCCCCGCATGGAGCAACAGTGCCACCGTGTGGCCACGCAGGCTAATACACAGAGCATTTCCTGCATGGAGCAACAGTGACACCGTGTGGCAACACAGGGTAATACACAGAGCATTTCCCCGCATGGAGCAACAGTGACACCGTGTGGACACACAGGGTAATGCACAGAGCATTTCCCCGCATGGAGCAACAGTGACACCGTGTGGCCACACAGGGTAATGCACAGAGCATTTCCCCGCATGGAGCAACAGTGACACCGTGTGGCCACACAGGGTAATGCACAGAGCATTTCCTGCATGGAGCAACAGTGACACTGTGTAGCCACACAGGGTAATGCACAGAGCATTTCCCCGCATGGAGCAACAGTGACACCGTGTGGCCACACAGGGTAATGCACAGAACATTTCCTGCATGGAGCAAGAGTGGCACCGTGTGGCCACGCAGGGTAATACACAGAGCATTTCCTGCATGGAGCAAGAGTGACACCGTGTGGCCATGCAGGGTAATACACAGAGCATTTCCTGCATTGAGCAACAGTGACACCGTGTGGCCACACAGGGTAATGCACAGAGCATTTCCTGCATGGAGCAACAGTGACACCGTGTGGCCACACAGGGTAATGCACAGAGCATTTCCTGCATGGAGCAACAGTGGCACCGTGTGGCCACACAGGGTAATGCACAGAGCATTTCCTGCATGGAGCAACAGTGACACCATGTGGCCACACAGGGTAATGCACAGAGCATGACACCTATGTGGAGGCTGTAGAGATCCCTCGAGGGCTTAAGGGGGTTCGTAGGGTCACAGATATCTACATCCAGTATGGGCGGGACCCTGGGAGAGTTAGGGGGGTTGTGAGGGGGATAGGTACTTGTGTCCAGGCTGTAGAGGTCCTGGTGGGGATTAAAGGCTTCCTGGAGGACAGCAATATCTACGTCCAGGCTGAAGGGGTCCCTGGACGCTTAGGGGGTTGTGGTGAGCGCAGTGATCCCTGGGGGTATAGGGACTTGGTGAGGGGCACAGATACCTATGTATGTCCTGGAGGGGCCCCTGGGGGGGGGCTTAGTGATAGTGTAGGAGACACAGATACCTACGTCCAGGCTATAGGCATTCTGGGGGGGCTTAGGGCTTTGGGGGGGCACAGATACCTACATCCAAGCTTGAGGGGTCCCGGGGGGCTTAGGTGGTTTGTGGGGAGAGGCACAGATATGTACATCCAGGCTGGAGAGGTTCCGGAGAGGATTAGGGGTTTTTGCGGATGGCAGAGATACCTATCTCCATACTCTAGGGGTCCCGGGGGGCTTAGGGTTTTTTGGGAGGCACAGATATCTATGTCCAGGTTGGAGTGGTTCCTGGGTGGATTAGGGAGTTCCTGGGTGGCAGAGATACCTACGTCTAGGCTGTAGGGGTCCCTGGGAGGCTTAGGGGGTTTGTGGGGGGCAGCGATACCTACTTCCAGGCAATAGGGCTTCCAGGGGGAATTAGTGTGTTGGAGGGGCACAGATACCTAGGTTCAGGCTGGAGGGTTCCCGGGGGGGGGGCTTAGGCCGTTTGTGTTGGGCACAGATATCTGCATCCAGGCTGGAGGGGTCCCTGGGGGGACTAAAGCCGTTTCTGGTGGTCACAGATAACTACCTCCAGGCTGGAGGGGTTTCTCGGCACTTAGAGGTTGTGGGGGGCACAGATACTTCCATCCAGGCTGGAGGGTCCCTGGGGGGCTTAGCGGGTTCATGTGGGGCACAGATACCTAAGTCCAGGCTGGATGGGTCCAGGAGGGGCTTATGGGGTTCAGGGAGCACAGATGCTTATCTGTAGGCTATAGGGGTCCCTGGTGGGTTTAGGGGTTTTTTTTGGGGGGCCCAGATACCTAAGTCCATGCTGTAGGCGTCCCTACAGGTGCTTATGGGTTCGTGGGGTGCACAGATACTTATGTCCAGTCTGGAGGGGACAGGGGGGGTTGGGGTTTCATGAGGGGCACAGATACAAACCTCCAGGCTGTAGGAGTCCCAGGGAGGCTGTGGGAGTACAGATACCTACATCTAGTCTGGAGGGGTCCTGGGGGTTATAGGTTGTTTGTGGGGGGCACAGATACCTAGGTACAGGCTGTCGGTGTCCCGAGGAGATTAGGCGGTTCACTGGGGGCTCAGATACATCCAGGCTGGATGTGTCCCGAGGAGCTTAGGGGGTTTGTGGGGTGCTCAGACACCTGTGTCCAGGCTGTAGGGATCCCTGGGAGGTTAGAGGTTCGTGGGGGTCACAGATAGGGACTTCCAGGCTGAAGGGGTCGCTGGGACGTTTAGGGGGTTTGTGGGAGTACAGATACCTACGTCCAGGCTAAAGGGGTAATGGGGGTGCTTAGGGAATCGGGGCGGACACAGATACCTACGTCCAGGGTCTAGGGGTCCCGAGGGGATTGGGGGTTGAGGGGGGAACAGATGCCTACGTCCTAGCTGAAGGGGTCCTGGGTGGTTTAGGAGGTTCGTTGGAGTCACAGATACCTAAGTCCAGGCTGTAGGGGTTCCTGGGGCATTCGGGGATTTCTGGGGGTTACAGATACCTACGTTCAGACTGGAAGGGTTCCAGAGGGCTTAGGAGATTTATAGGGGGACAGATACCAACATCCTGGCTGTAGGGGTTCCCATGGGGATTAGGTGGTTTATGGGGGGCACAGATTACTCATAGACTCATAGACTCTAGGACTGGAAGGGACCTCGAGAGGTCATCGAGTCCAGTCCCCTGCCCTCATGGGAGGACCAAATACTGTCTAGACCATCCCTAATAGACATTTATCTAACCTACTCTTAAATATCTCCAGAGATGGAGATTCCACAACTTCCCTAAGCAATCTATTCCAGTGTTTAACTACCCTGACAGTTAGGAACTTCTTCCTAATGTCCAACCTAAATCTCCCTTGCTGCAGTTTAAGCCCATTGCTTCTTGTTCTATCATTGGAGGCTAAGGTGAACAAGTTTTCTCCCTCCTCCTGATGACACCCTTTTAGATACCTGAAAACTGCTATCATGTCCCCTCTCAGTCTTCTCTTTTCCAAACTAAACAAACCCAATTCCTTCAGCCTTCCTTCATAGGTCATGTTCTCAAGACCTTTAATCATTCTTGTTGCTCTTCTCTGGACCCTCTCCAATTTCTCCACATCTTTCTTGAAATGTGGTGCCCAGAACTGGACACAATACTCCAGTTGAGGCCTAACCAGCGCAGAGTAAAGCAGAAGAATGACTCCTCGTGTCTTGTTTACAACACACCTGTTAATGCATCCCAGAATCATGTTTGCTTTTTTTGCAACAGTATCACACTGTTGACTCATATTAAGCTTGTGGTCCACTATGACCCCTAGATCTCTTTCTGCCATACTCCTTCCTAGACAGTCTCTTCCCATTCTGTATGTGTGAAACTGATTGTTCCTTCCTAAGTGGAGCACTTTGCATTTATCTTTATTGAACTTCATCCTGTTTACCTCAGACCATTTCTCCAACTTGTCCAGATCATTTTGAATTTTGACCCTGTCCTCCAAAGCAGTTGCAATCCCTCCCAATTTGGTATCGTCCGCAAACTTAATAAGCGTACTTTCTATGCCAACATCTAAATCGTTGATGAAGATATTGAACAGAACCGGTCCCAAAACAGAACCCTGCGGAACCCCACTTGTTATACCTTTCCAGCAGGATTGGGAGCCATTAACAACTACTCTCTGAGTACGGTTATCCAGCCAGTTATGCACCCACCTTATAGTAGCCCCTTCTAAATTGTACTTTCCTAGCTTATCTATAAGAATATCATGTGAGACCGTATCAAATGCCTTACTAAAGTCTAGGTATATCACATCCACCGCTTCTCCCTTATCCACAAGGCTCGTTATCCTATCAAAGAACGCTATCAGATTAGTTTGACACGATTTGTTCTTTACAAATCCATGCCGGCTATTCCCTATCACCTTACCACCTTCCAAGTGTTTGCAGATGATTTCTTTGATTACCTGCTCCATTATCTTCCCTGGCACAGAAGTTAAACTAACTGGTCTGTAGTTTCCTGGGTTGTTTTTATTTCCCTTTTTATAGATGGGTACTATATTTGCCCCCTTCCAGTCTTCTGGAATCTCCCCCGTCTCCCATGATTTCCCAAAGATAATAGCTAGAGGCTCAGATACCTCTTCCATTAACTCCTTGAGTATTCTAGGATGCATTTCATCAGGCCCTGGTGACTTGCAGGCATCTAACTTTTCTAAGTGATTTTTTATTTGCTCTTTCCTTATTTTCTCTTCCAAACCTACCCTCTTCCCGTAAGCGTTCACTATACTAGACATTCCTTCAGACTTCTCAGTGAAGACCGAAACAAAGAAGTCATTAAGCATCTCTGCGATTTCCAAGTCTCCCTGGAGTTAGACCACTGGAGCTGGGGTCAGGGCCCCCACGGGTTGGGCCCCTGGAGCAGGGGTCAGGCAACGCACGGGTTGGGCCCCTGGAGCTGGGGTCAGGGCCCCTACGGATTGGGCGCCTGGATTTGGGGTCAGGACCCACACGAGTGGGGCCACTAGAGCTCGAGTCAGGGCCTACACTAGTTGGAGCCCTGGAGCTGTAGTCAGGGCCCCAACGAGATCGGCACCTGGAGCTGGGGTCAGGGCCCGCACAGGTTGGGCCCCTGGAGTTGCGGTTAGGGCCCAAGCGGGTTGGGCCCCTGGAGCTGTGGTCAGGGCCTCACGGGTTAGGCCCCCGGTGCTGGCGTCAGGATCCACACGGGTTGGGCCCCTGGAGCTGGGGTCAGGGCCCACACGGGTTGGGCCTCTGGAGCAGGGGTCAGGGCCCCCACAGATGGGGCCTCTGGAGCTCGGGTCAGGGCCCGCACGGGTAGGGCCCCTGGAGCTGGGGTCAGGGCCCGCACAGGTTGGGCCCGTGGAGCTGGGGTCAGGGCAAGCACTTGTGGGGCCACTGGAGCTGGGGTTAGGGCCCGAACGGGTTGGGCCCCTGGAGCTGAGGTCAGCGCCCCCACGGGTTTGGCTCCTGGAGCTGGGGTCAGGGCCTGCACGTGTTGGGCCCGTGGAGTTGGGGTCAGGGCAAGCACTTGTGGGGCCCCTGGGGCTGGGGTTAGGGACCGAACGGGTTGGGCCCCTGAAGCTGGGGTCATGGCCCCCACGGGTTAGGCCCCTGAAGCTGGGATAAGGGCCCCCATGGGTTGGGCCCCTGGAGCTGGGGTCAAGTCCCCCACAGGTTGGGCCTCTGGAGTTGGGGTCAGGACCCACACGGTTTGTGTCCCTGGAGCTGGGGTCAGGGCCCGCAAGGGTTGGGCAACTGGAGCTGTGGTCAGGGCCTCCACGGGTTGGGCATCTGGAGTTGGGGTCAGGCCCGCACGGGTTAGGCCTCTGGAGCTGGGGTCAGGGCCCCCACGGGAGGGGTCTGGGAGCTGGGGTCAGGGCCCGCACAGGTGGGGCATCTGGAGCTGGAGTCATGGCCCCCACGGGTTGGGCCACTGGAGCTGGGGTCATGGCCCCCACGGGTTGGGCCCCTGACCTGGGGTCAGCACCTCCATGGGTTGGGCCACTGGAGCTGTGGTCAGAGCCCGCACGGGTTGGGACCCTGGAGCTGGGGTAAGGGCCCCCACGGGTTGGGGCCCTGGAGCGGGGGTCAGGGCCCCCACGGGTCGGGCCCCTGGAGCTGGGGTCAAGACCCACTCGGGTGGGGCCCCTGGAGCTGGGGTCAGGGCACCCACGAGTTTGGTCCTTCAGGTTGGGGTCAGGGCCCCCACGAGTTCGGCGCCTGGAGCTGGTGTCAGGGCCCGCACTGGTGGGGCCTCTGGAGCTGGGGTTAGGGCCCGCACGGGTTTGGCCACTGGACCTGGGGTGAGGGCCCCCACGAGTTCGGCGCCTGTTGCTGGGGTCAGGGCCCGCACGGGTTGAGACCCTGGAGCTGGGGTCAGTGCCCCCACGGGTGGGGCCCCTGGAGCTGGGGTCAGGGCCCGCACGGGTTGGGCCCGTGGAGCTGGGGTCAGAGCAAGCACTTGTGGGGCCCCTGGAGCTGTTGTTAGGGCCCGAACGGGTTGGGCCCCTGGAGCTGGGGTGATGGTCCCCACGGGTTGGGCCCTTGGAGCTGGGGTCAGGGCAAGCACTTGTGGGGCCCCTGGAGCTGGGGTTAGGGCGCGAACGGGTTGGGCCCCTGGAGCTGGGGTGATGGTCCCCACGGGTTGGGCCCTTGGAGCTGGCTTAAGGGCCCCCATGGGTTAGGCCCCTGGAGCTGGGGTCAAGGCCCCCATGTGTTGGGCCCCTGGAGTTGGGGTCAGGGCCCGAACGGGTTAGGCCCCTGGAGCTGGGGTTAAGGCCCACACGGGTGGGGTCCGGGTGCTGGGGTCAGCGCCCGCACAGGTGGGGCATCTGGAGCTGGGGTTAGGGCGCGTACGGGTTGGGCCACTGTAGCTGGGGTCATTGCCCCCATGGGTTGGGCCCCTGGAGCTGGGGTCAGGACACTCACGGGTTGGGCCCCTGGAGGAGGGCCTGACCCCAACTCCCTGGGCCCAACCCGTGTGGGCCATGACCCCAGCTCCAGAGGCCAAATCAGTGGGGGCCTTGACCCCAGCTCCAGGCGCCGAACTCGTGGGGTCCTGACGCCACCCTCAAGAACTCAACCCGTGGGGGCCCTGACGCCAGCTCCACGGCCTAACCCGTGGGGGCCATGACTCCAGCTCCAGAGGCCCAACCCGTGCGTGCCCTAACCCCAGCTCCAGATGCCCCACCTGTGCGGGCCCTGACCCCAGCTCCTGGACCCCACCCGTGGGGGCCCTGACCCCAGCTCCAGAGGCCCAACCCGTGCGGGCTCTGACCCCAACTCCAGGGGCCCAACCCGTCGGAGCCCTGACCCCAGCTCCAGGGGCCCAACCCGTGCGGGCCATGAACCCAGCTCCAGGGGCCCAACCGTGCGGGCCCTTACCCAAGCTCCAGGGGCACAATCCGTGTGGACCCAGACCCCAGCTCCAGGGGCCCAACCCGTGGGGGCCCTGACCCCAGCTCCAGGGGCCCAACCCGTGTGGGCCATGACCCCAGCTCCAGATGCCCCACCTGTGCGGGCCCTGACCCCAGCTCCCGGACCCCACCCGTGGGGGCCCTGACCCCAGCTCCAGAGGCCCAACCCATGCGGGCCCTGACCCCAACTCCAGGGGCCCAACCCGTCGGGGCCCTGACCCCAGCTCCAGGGGCCCAACCCGTGCGGGCCATGAACCCAGCTCCAGGGGCCCAACCGTGCGGGCCCTTACTCAAGCTCCAGGGGCACAATCCGTGTGAACCCAGACCCCAGCTCCAGCGGCCCAACCCGTGCGGGCCCTGACCCCTGCTCCAGGGGCCAAATCCGTGAGGGCCCTGACCCCAGCTCCAGGGGCCCCACCAGTGCGGGCTCTGACCCGAGCTCCTGGGGCCCAACCCGTGGGGGCCCTAACCCTAGCTCCAGGGGTCTGACCCGCGCGGGCCCTTACCCCAGCTCGAGGGGCCCAACCCGGGGGGGCCCAGACCCCAGGTCCAGGGGCCCAACCCGTGCGGGTCGTGACCCGAGCTCCAGGGGCCACACCCGTGGGGAGCCTGACCCCAGCTCTAGAGGCTCAACCCATGTTGCCTCTGACCCCAGCTCCAGGCGCCCAACCCATGTTGGCCCTGTCCCCAGCTCCAGGGGCCCCACCCGTGTTGGCCCTGACCCAATCTCCAGGGGCGCAACCCGTGGGGGCCCTGACCCCAGCTCCAGGGGCCCAACCAGGTGGGGTCCTCATCCCAGCTCCAGGGGTCCAACCCGTGCGGGCTCTGACCCCAGGGGCCCAGACCTCAGCTCCAGCGGCCCCAATCGTGCGGGCCCTAACCCCAGCTCCGGGGGCTCATTCCGAGGGGGCCCTCACCACAGCTCCAGGGGCCCAACCTGTGCGAGCCCTGACCCCAGTTCCTGGCACCGAACTCGTGGGGGCCCTGACCCCAGCCTCAAGGGCCCAACCCGTTGGGCCCTTACCCCAGCTCCAGGGGCCACACCCGTGTGGGCCCTGACCCCAGCTCTAGGAGCCCCATTCGTGCGGGCCCTGACCCCAGCTGCAGGGGCCCAACCCGTGGGGGCCCTGACCCCAGTTCCAGGTGCCCAATCCATGGGGCCCTGAACCAAGCTCCAGAGCCCCAACCCGTGCGGGTCCTGACCCAAGCTCCAGGGGCCCCTCCCGTGGCGGCCCGGAATCCCAGATCCAGGGGCCCAACCCGTGCGGACCCTGACCCCAGCTCCAGGGGCCCAACCCGTGAGGGCCCTGACCCCAGCTCCAGGGGCCCCACCAGTGCGGGCTCTGACCCGACCTCCTGGGGCCCAACCCGTGGGGGCCCTGACCCCAGCTCCAGTGGCCCAACCCGTGCGGGCCCTAATCCCAGCTCCAGATGCCGCACCCGTGAGGGCCCTGACCCCAGCTCCAGGGGCCCAACCAGTGCGGGCCCTGACCCCAGCTGCAGGGGCCCAACCCGTGTGGGCTCAGACCCCAGCTCCAGGGACCCCACCCGTGCGGGTCCTGACCCCTGCTCCAGAGGTCCCACCCGTGCGGACCCTTACCCCAGCCACAGGGACCCAACCCGTGCGGGCCCTGACCCCTGCTCAAGGCGCCGAACTCATGGAGGCCCTGACCCCAGCCTCAAGGGTCCAATCCGTGGGGGACCTTACCCCACCTCCAGGGGCCAGAACCGTGAGGGCCCTGACCCCAGGTCCAGGGGCTCATCCCGTGCGGGCCGTGACCCCATCTGCAGGGGCCCCAACCGTGTTGGCCCTTATCCCAGCTCCAGGGTCCCAATGTGTGCGGGCCCTGACCATAGATCCAGGGGCCCAACCCGTACGTGCCCTGACCCCAGCTCCAGGGCTCAAACCCGTGGGGGCCCTGACCCCAGCTCCAGGGGCCCAACCCTTGTGGGCCCTGACCACAGCTGCAAAGGCCCAACCTGTGCGTGCCCTGACCCCAGCTCCATGCGCCGAACTGGTGGGGGCCCTGACCCCAGCCTCAAGGCCCCAACCCGTGCAGGCCGTGACCCCAGCTCCAGGTGCCCATCCCGTGCAGGCCCTGTCCCCAGCTCCAGAAATCTAACCCGTTGGGGCCCTGACCCCAGCTCCAGGGGTCCAACTCGTGTCGATCCTGACCCCAGCTCCAGGGGCTCCAACCGTAGGGGCCATGACCTCAGCTCCAGGGGCCCAAACTTTGCTGTCCCTGACCCCAGTTCCAGGGGCCCCACCCGTAGAGGCCAAGATTCAACTCCAGGTTCCCCATGCGTGGGGGCCCTGACCCTAGCTCCAGTGGCCCCACCCATGGGGGCCTTGACCCAGCTCCAGGGGCCCAACCCGTGTGGTCAGTGACCCCAGCTCCATAGACCCCACCTGTAGTGGTCCTGACCCCAGCTCCAGGGGCCTCACCCGTGTTGGCCTTGACCCCAGCTCCAGGGGCACAACCCGTGGGGGCCCTGACCCCAGCTCCAGGGGCACAACCCGTGGGGGCCATGACCCCAACTCCAGGGGCCAAACCCGTGCGGGCCCTGACCTCAGCTCCAGGGCCCCAAACCGTGGGGGCCCTGACCCCAATTACAGGGCCGCAACCCGTGCGGGTCCTGACCCCAGCTCAAGGGGCCCCACCCGTGCGGGTCCTGACCCCAGCTCCAAGGGCCCAACCCGTGGGGGCCCTGTCCCCAGCTCCAGGGCCTAACCCGTGGGGGCCCTGACTCCAGATCCAGGGACCCCACCCGTGCGAGCCCTGACCCCAGCTCCAAGGGTCCCACCTGTGTGTCTCCTTACCCCAGCTCTATGGGCCCAACCCGTGCGGGCCCTGATGCCAGCTCCTGGTGCCGAACTTGTGGGGGCCCTGACCCTAGCCTCAAGGGTCCAACCCGTGGGGGATCTGATCCCAGCTCCAGGGGCCACAACCGTGGGGGCCCTGACCCCAGCTTCAGGGGCCCCACCCGTGTTGGCCCTGACCCCTGCTCCAGGGGCCCAACCCGTGGGGACCCTGACCCGAGCTCCAGGAGCCCCACCATTGTTGGCCCGGATCCCAGCTCCAGGAGTCCAACCCGTGGGGCCCCTGACCCCAGCTCCAGGGGTCCAACCCGTGAGGGCCCTGACCCCAGCTCCAGGGGCCCAACCCGTGCGAGCCCTAACCCCAGCTCCAGGCGCCGAACTCGTGGGGGCCCTGACCCGAGCTCCAGGGGCCCAACCGGTGGGGGCCCTGCCCCAACCAGAGTTTCCCAACCCGTGGGGGCCCTGACCCCAGCTCCAGGGGCCCAACCCGTTCGGGCCCTGACCCCAGCTCCAGGGGACCAACCCGTGCGGAGCTTGATCCCAGCTCCAGGGGCCCAACAGGTGCGGGTCCTGACCCTAGCCCCAGGGGCCTTACCCGTGGGGGCCCTGATCCCAGCTCCAGGGTCCGAACTCTTGCGGGGCCTGACCCCAGCTCTCGGAGCCGAACCCGTGTGGGCCCTGACCCCAGCTCCAGGGGCCCAACCCGTGTTAGCTATGACCCCAGCTCCAGGGACCCAAACCGTTCGGGCCCTAATCCCATCTCCAGAGGCTCCACCCGTGCGGGCCCTGACCCGAACTCCAGGGGCCCCAACCGTCGAAGCCCTGACCCCAGCTCCAGGGGCCCAACCTGTGTGGTTCCTGACCCCAGCTCCAGGGGCCCAACCCGTGGGGACCCTGACCACAGCTCCAGGGGCCGAACCCGTGCGGTCCCTGACCCCAGCTCCAGGCACCGAACTCGTGAGGGCCCTGACCCCAGCTCCAGGGGCCTAACCCATGCGGGCCGTGACCCCAGCTCCAGGGGCACCACCCATGGGGGCCCTGACCCAAGCTCCATGGGCCCCACCCGTGTCGGCCCTGACCCCAGCCCCGGGGCCCATCCCATGCGGACCCTGATCCCAGCTCCAGAAACCCAACCCGTGGGGGCCCTGACCCCAGCTCCAGGGGCCCAACACGTGTAGTTCCTGACCCCAGCTCCAGGGGCCCAACCGGTAGGTGCCCTGACCCCAGCTCCAGGGCCCAAACTCGTGGGGGCCCTGACCGTAGATCCAGGGGCCCAATCCGTGGTGGCCCTGACCCCAGTTCCAGGGATGCCACCCGTGCGGGCCCTGACCCCAGCTCCAAGGGTCCCACCTGTGTGGCTCCTTACCCCAGCTCTATGGGCCCAACCCGTGCGGGCCCTGATGCCAGCTCCAGGTGCCGAACTTGTGGAGGCGCTGACCCTAGCCTCAAGGGTCCAACCCGTGGGGGACCTGAACCCAGCTCCAGGGGCCACAACCGTGGGGGCCCTGACCCCAGCTTGAGGGGCCTCATCCGTGTTGGCCCTGACCCCTGCTCCAGGGACCCAACCCGTGGGGTCCCTGACCCGAGCTCCAGGAGCCCCACCATTGTTGGCCCGGACCCCAGCTCCAGGAGTCCAACCCGTGGGGTCCCTGACCCCAGCTCCAGGGGTCCAACCCGTGAGGACCCTGACCCCAGCTCCAAGGCCCAACCCATGGGGTCCCTGACCCGAGCTCCAGGAGCCCCACCATTGTTGGCCCGGACCCCAGCTCCAGGAGTCCAACCCGTGGGGCCCCTGACCCCAGCTCCAGGGGTCCAACCCGTGAGGGCCCTGACCCCAGCTCCAAGGCCCAACCCGTGAGGGCCCTGACCCCAGCTCCAGGGGCCCAACCCGTGCGAGCCCTGACCCCAGCTCCAGGCGTCGAACTCGTAGGGGCCCTGACCCGAGCTCCAGGGGCCCAACCCGTGGGGGCCCTGCCCCAGCCAGAGTTTCCCAACCCGTGGGAGCCCTGACTCCATCTCCAGGGGCCCAACCCATTCGGGCCCTGACCCCAGCTCCAGTGGCCCATCCTGTGCGGGCCCTGACTCCAGCTCCACGTGCTCAACCCGTACGGACCCTGACCCTAGCTCAAGGGGCGCAACCCGTGGGGGCCCTGACCCCAGCTCCAGGGGCCCAACCAGGTGGGGTCCTCATCCCAGCTCCAGGGGTCCAACCCGTGCGGGCTCTGACCCCAGGGGCCCAGACCTCAGCTCCAGCGGCCCCAATCGTGCGGGCCCTAACCCCAGCTCCGGGGGCTCATTCCGAGGGGGCCCTCACCACAGCTCCAGGGGCCCAACCTGTGCGAGGCCTGACCCCAGTTCCTGGCGCCGAACTCATGGGGGCCCTGACCCCAGCCTCAAGGGCCCAACCCGTTGGGCCCTTACCCCAGCTCCAGGGGCCACACCCGTGTGGGCCCTGACCCCAGCTCTAGGAGCCCCATTCGTGCGGGCCCTGACCCCAGCTGCAGGGGCCCAACCTCTGGGGGCCCTGACCCCAGATCCAGGTGCCCAATCCATGGGGTCCTGAACCAAGCTCCAGAGCCCCAACCCGTGCGGGTCCTGACCCCAGCTCCAGGGGCCCCTCCCGTGGCGGCCCGGAATCCCAGATCCAGGGGCCCAACCCGTGCGGACCCTGACCCCAGCTCCAGGGGCCCAACCCGTGAGGGCCCTGACCCCAGCTCCAGGGGCCCCACCAGTGCGGGCTCTGACCTGACCTCCTGGGGCCCAACCCGTGGGGGCCCTGACCCCAGCTCCAGTGTCCCAACCCGTGCGGGCCTAATCCCAGCTCCAGATGCCGCACCCGTGAGGGCCCTGACCCCAGCTCCAGGGGCCCAACCAGTGCGGGCCCTGACCCCAGCTGCAGGGGCCCAACCCGTGTGGGTCCTGACTCCAGCTCCAGGGGCCCAACCCATGGGGGCCCTGACCCGAGTTCCAGGGGCCTAACCCATGGGGGCCATGACCCCAGCTCCAGGGACCAAACCCGTGCGTGTCGGGATCCCAGCTCCAGGTGCCCCACCCGTGGGGGCCCTGACACCAGCTCCAGGGCCCAACCCGTGTGGGCTCAGACCCCAGCTCCAGGGACCCCACCCGTGCGGGTCCTGACCCGTGCTCCAGAGGTCCCACCCGTGCGGACCCTTACCCCAGCCAAAGGGGCCCAACCCGTGCGGGCCCTAACCCCTGCTCAAGGCGCCGAACTCATGGAGGCCCTGACCCCAGCCTCAAGGGTCCAATCCGTGGGGGACCTTACCCCACCTCCAGGGGCCAGAACCGTGAGGGCCCTGACCCCAGATCCAGGGGCTCATCCCGTGCGGGCCGTGACCCCATCTGCAGGGGCCCCAACCGTGTTGGCCCTTATCCCAGCTCCAGGGTCCCAATGTGTGCGGGCCCTGACCATAGATCCAGGGGCCCAACCCGTGTGGATCCTGACTCCAGCAAGAGTGGCCCAACCCATGGGGGCCCTGACCCCATCTCCAGTTGCCCAACATGTGGGGGCCCTGACCCCATCTGCAGGGGCCCATCCCGCTTCGGCCCTGACCCCAGCTCCAGGGGCCCAACCCGTTCGGGCCCTGACTCCAGCTCCACGGGCCCAACCCGTGTGGGCCCTGACCGCAGCTCCAAGGGCCCAACCCGTGCAGGCCCTGACTCCAGCACAAGGGGCCAATCCCATGCGGGCCCTGACCCAAGCTCCAGGGACCCCACCCGTGCGGGCTGTGAACGCAGCTCCAGGCGACGAAGTCGTGGGGGCCCTGACGCCAGCCTCAAGGGCTCAACCCGTGGGGGCCCTGACCCCAGTTCCAGGGGCCCTACCCGTAGGGGCCCTGACCCCATCTCCAGGGGCCCAACCCGTTGAGGCCCTGACCCCAGCTCCAGTGGCCCATCTTGTGCGGGCCCTGACTTCAGCTCCACACACCCGACCCGTGCGGGCCCTGACCCCTGCTCCAGGGGCCCAACCCGTGGGTGCCCAGAACCGAGCTCCAGGGGCTGAACCCGTGGGGGTCCTCATCCCAGCTCCAGGAGCCCAACCTGTGCGGGCCCGGACCCCTGCTCCAGGGGCCCAACGCGTGGTGGCCATGACTCCAGCTCCAGCGGCCCAAACCGTACGGGCTCTGACCCCAGCTCCAGAGGCCCCACCGGTGCGGACCCTGACCCCAGCTCCAGGGGTCCAGCCCGTGTGGATCCTGACTCCAGCAAGAGTGGCCCAACCCATGGGGGCCCTGACCCCATCTCCAGTTGCCCAACATGTGGGGGCCCTGACCCCATCTGCAGGGGCCCATCCCGCTTCGGCCCTGACCCCAGCTCCAGGGGCCCAACCCGTTCGGGCCCTGACTCCAGCTCCACGGGCCCAACCCGTGTGGGCCCTGACCGCAGCTCCAAGGGCCCAACCCGTGCAGGCCCTGACTCCAGCACAAGGGGCCAATCCCGTGCGGGCCCTGACCCAAGCTCCATGGACCCCACCCGTGCGGGCTGTGAACGCAGCTCCAGGCGACGAAGTCGTGGGGGCCCTGACGCCAGCCTCAAGGGCTCAACCCGTGGGGGCCCTGACCCCAGTTCCAGGGGCCCTACCCGTAGGGCCCCTGACCCCATCTCCAGGGGCCCAACCCGTTGAGGCCCTGACCCCAGCTCCAGTGGCCCATCTTGTGCGGGCCTTGACTCCAGCTCCACACGCCCGACCCGTGCGGGCCCTGACCCCTGCTCCAGGGGCCCAACCCGTGGGTGCCCAGACCCGAGCTCCAGGGGCTGAACCCGTGGGGGTCCTCATCCCAGCTCCAGGAGCCCAACCTGTGCGGGCCCGGACCCCTGCTCCAGGGGCCCAACGCGTGGTGGCCATGACTCCAGCTCCAGCGGCCCAAACCGTACGGGCTCTGACCCCAGCTCCAGGGGCCCAACCCGTGGGTGCCCTGACCCAAGCTTCAGGGCCAACCCATGGCGGCCGTGACCCGAGCTCCAGGGGTCAAACCCGTGCGGGCCCTGACCCCAGCTCTAGGGGACCAACTGTGCGGGACCCCACCCCAGCTCCAGTGGCCCAACCCGTGTGGACCCTGACCCCAGCTCCAGAGGACCAACCCGTGGGGGCACTAACCCCAGCTCCATGGGCCCCACCTGTAGGGGCCCGAAGCCCAGCTCCAGAGGCTCAACCCGTGCAAGGTTTGATTCCAGCTCCAGGGGCACAAGAGGTGCGCGCCCTGACCCCAGCTCCAGGCGCCGAACTCGTGGGGGCCCTGACCCGAGCTCCAGGGGCCCAACCGGTGGGGGCCCTGCCCCAACCAGAGTTTCCCAACCCGTGGGGGCCCTGACTCCATCTCCAGGGGCCCAACCCGTTCGGGCCCTGACCCCAGCTCCAGGGGACCAACCCGTGCGGAGCTTGATCCCAGCTCCAGGGGCCCAACAGGTGCGGGTCCTGACCCTAGCCCCAGGGGCCTTACCCGTGGGGGCCCTGATCCCAGCTCCATTGTCCGAACTCTTGCGGGGCCTGACCCCAGCTCTCGGAGCCCAACCCGTGTGGGCCCTGACCCCAGCTCCAGGGGCCCAACCCGTGTTAGCTATGACCCCAGCTCCAGGGACCCAAACCGTTCGGGCCCTAATCCCATCTCCAGAGGCTCCACCCGTGCGGGCCCTGACCCGAACTCCAGGGGCCCCAACCGTCGAAGCCCTGACCCCAGCTCCAGGGGCCCAACCTGTGTGGGTCCTGACCCCAGCTCCAGGGGCCCAACCCGTGGGGACCCTGACCACAGCTCCAGGGGCTGAACCCGTGCGGGCCCTGATCCCAGCTCCAGGCACCGAACTCGTGGGGGCCCTGACCCCAGCTCCAGGGGCCTAACCCATGCGGGCCGTTACCCCAGCTCCAGGGGCACCACCCATGGGGGCCCTGACCCAAGCTCCATGGGCCCCACCCGTGTCGGCCCTGACCCCAGCCCCAG
Organism: Gopherus flavomarginatus; assembly: GCF_025201925.1. Taxonomy (NCBI): domain Eukaryota; kingdom Metazoa; phylum Chordata; order Testudines; family Testudinidae; genus Gopherus; species Gopherus flavomarginatus. The sequence continues at coordinate 129,593 of NW_026115095.1, forward strand.
GGGCCCATCCCATGCGGACCCTGATCCCAGCTCCAGAAACCCAACCCGTGGTGGCCCTGACCCCAGATCCAGGGGCCCAACACGTGTAGTTCCTGACCCCAGCTCCAGGGGCCCAACCGGTAAGTGCCCTGACCCCAGCTCCAGGGCCCAAACTCGTGGGGGCCCTGACCGTGGATCCAGGGGCCCAATCCGTGGTGGCCCTGACCCCAGCTCCAGGGTCCCAACCCGTGCGGGTCCTGACTCCTTCTCCAGGGGCCCAACCCGTGGGGACACTGACCCCAGCTCCAGGGGCCAAAGTCGTGTGGGCCCTGACCCCAGCGTCAAGGGCCCAACCCGTGGGACCCTGACCGCAGCTCCAGGGGCCACACCCGTGAGGGCCATGACCCCAGCTCCAGGGGCCGAACCCGTGCCGGCTGTGACCCCAGCTCCAGGGTCCCACCCATGGGGTCCTACCCCAGCTCCAGGGGCCCCACCCGTGTTGGCCCTGACCCCAGCTCCAGGGGCCCAACCCGTGGGGACCCTGACCCCAGCTCCAGGGGCCCCACCCATGTTGGTTGAGACCCCAGATCCAGGGGCCCAATCCGTGGGGGCCCTGACCTCAGATCCAGGGGCCCAACCCGTGGGGGCCATGACCCCAGCTCCAGGGGCCAAACCCTTGCGGGCCTTGACCTCAGCTCCAGGGGCCCAACTCGTGGCGGCCCTAACCCCTTCTGCAGGGCCCCAACCCATCGGGGCCCTGACCCAAGCTCCAGGGACCCCAGCCGTGCGGGCTTTGAACGCAGCTCCAGGCGACGAAGTCGTGGGGGCCCTGACGCCAGCCTCAAGGGCTCAGCCCGTGGGGGCCCTGATCCCAGTTCCAGGGGCCCTACCCGTAGGGGCCCTGACCCCATCTCCAGGGGCCCAACCCGTTGAGGCCCTGACCCCAGCTCCAGTGACCCATCTTGTGCGGGCCCTGACTCCAGCTCCACACACCTGTCCCGTGCGGGCCCTGACCCCTGCTCCAGGGGCCCAACCCGTGGGTGCCCAGACCCGAGCTCCAGGGGCTGAACCCGTGGGGGTCCTCATCCCAGCTCCAAGAGCCCAACCTGTGCGGGCTCGGACCCCTGCTCCAGGGGCCCAACGCGTGGTGGCCATGACTCCAGCTCCAGCGGCCCAAACCGTACGGGCTCTGACCCCAGCTCCAGAGGCCCCACCGGTGCGGACCCTGACCCCAGCTCCAGGGGTCCAGTCCGTGTGGATCCTGACTCCAGCAAGAGTGGCCCAACCCATGGGGGCCCTGACCCCATCTCCAGTTGCCCAACATGTGGGGGCCCTGACCCCATCTGCAGGGGCCCATCCCGCTTCGGCCCTGACCCCAGCTCCAGGGGCCCAACCCGTTCGGGCCCTGACTCCAGCTCCACGGGCCCAACCCGTGTGGGCCCTGACCGCAGCTCCAAGGGCCCAACCCGTGCAGGCCCTGACTCCAGCACAAGGGGCCAATCCCGTGCGGGCCCTGACAGAAGCTCCAGGGACCCCACCCGTGCGGGCTGTGAACGCAGCTCCAGGCGACGAAGTCGTGGGGGCCCTGACGCCAGCCTCAAGGGCTCAACCCGTGGGGGCCCTGACCCCAGTTCCAGGGGCCCTACCCGTAGGGCCCCTGACCCCATCTCCAGGGGCCCAACCCGTTGAGGCCCTGACCCCAGCTCCAGTGGCCCATCTTGTGCGGGCCTTGACTCCAGCTCCACACGCCCGACCCGTGCGGGCCCTGACCCCTGCTCCAGGGGCCCAACCCGTGGTTGCCCAGACCCGAGCTCCAGGGGCTGAACCCGTGGGGGTCCTCATCCCAGCTCCAGGAGCCCAACCTGTGCGGGCCCGGACCCCTACTCCAGGGGCCCAACGCGTGGTGGCCATGACTCCAGCTCCAGCGGCCCAAACCGTACGGGCTCTGACCCCAGCTCCAGGGGCCCAACCCATGGGGGCCCTGACCCAAGCTTCAGGGCCAACCCATGGCGGCCCTGATCCGAGCTCCAGGGGTCAAACCCGTGCGGACCCTGACCCCAGCTCTAGGGGCCCAACTGTGCGGGACCCGACCCCAGCTCCAGTGGCCCAACCCGTTTGGACCCTGACCCCAGCTCCAGAGGACCAACCCGTGGGGGCACTAACCCCAGCTCCATGGGCCCCACCTGTAGGGGCCCGAAGCCCAGCTCCAGAGGCTCAACCCGTGCAGGGTTTGATTCCAGCTCCAGGGGCACAAAAGGTGCGGGCCCTGACCCCAGCTCCAGGGGCCCAACCCGTGCGAGCCCTGACCCCATCTCCAGGGGCCCAACCCATGTGGGTGCTGACCCCAGCACCAGCATTCTAACCCGTGGGGTCCTTACCCCAGCTCCAGGGGCCCAACCCGTTCGGGCCCTGACCCCAGCTCGAGGGGCCCAACCCCTGTGGGTCCTGATCCCAGCTATAGCGGCCCAACCCGTGGGGGCCTTGACCTCAGCTCCAGGGCCCCAAGCCTTGGGGGCCCTGACCCCAGATCCAGGGGCCCAACCAGTGGGGGCCCTGACCCGAGCTCCATAGGCCCAACCCGGGCAAGCCCTGACCACAGCTCCAGGGGCCCAACCTGTGGGGGCCCTGACCCCAGGTCCAGTTTCCCAACCCGTGGGGGCCCTAACCCCAGCTCCAGAGGCCCCACCCGTGCGGGCCTAGACCCCAGCTCCAGAGGCCCCACCCGTGCGAGCCCTGAGTCAAGCTCCAGGCGCCGAACTTCTGTGGGCCTTGACCCCAGCCTCAAGGGCGCAACCCGTAGGAGTCCTCACCCCTGCTCCTGTGGCCACAACCGTGGGGGCCCTTACCCCAGCTCGAGGGGCCCAATCCGTGCGGGCTGTGACCCTAGCTACAGGGACCCCTCCCGTGGGTACCCTGACCCCAGCTCCAAGGGTTCCACCCGTGTTAGCCCTGACCCCAGCTCCAGGGGCCCAACCCGTTGGGGCCCTGACCCGAGCTCCAGGGGCCCAACCCGTGGTGGCCATGACTCCAACTCCATTGTCCCAACCCGTGAGGACCCTGACCCCAGCTCCAGGGGCCCAACCTGTGCGAGCACTGACCCCAGCTCCGGGACCCAACCCATGGGGGCCCTGACCCCAGCTCCAGCTTTATAACCCATGCGGGCCCTGACCCCAGCCCCAGGGGCCCAACTGTGCGGGCTCCGACTCCAGCTCCAGGGTCCCAACCCGTGTGGACCCTGACCCCAACTGCAGAGGCCCAACCCGTGGTGGCCCTGACCCCAGCTCTAGGGGCCTCACCTATAGGGGCCCTAACCCCAGCTACAGGGGCCCAACCCGTGCAGGGCTTGATTCCAGATCCATGGGCACAACAGGTGCGGGCCCTGACCCCAGCTCCAGCGGTCCAACCCGTGGGGGCCCTGACCGCAGCTCCAGGGGCCCAAACAGTGGGGGCCCTGACCCGAGCTCCAGGGGCCCAACACGTGCGGGCCGTGACCCTAGCTCCAGGGGCCCAACACGTGGGGGCCCTGACCCCAGTTCCAGGGGCCCTACCCGTAGGGGCCCTGACCCGATCTCCAGGGGCCCAACCCGTTGAGGCCCTGACCCCAGCTCCAGTGGCCCATCTTGTGCGGGCCCTGACTTCAGCTCCACACACCCGACCCGTGCGGGCCCTGACCCCAGCTCCAGGGGCCCAACCCGTGCGAGCCCTGACCCCAGCTCCAGGCGCCGAACTCGTAGGGGCCCTGACCCGAGCTCCAGGGGCCCAACCCGTGGGGGCCCTGCCCCAGCCAGAGTTTCCCAACCCGTGGGAGCCCTGACTCCATCTCCAGGGGCCCAACCCATTCGGGCCCTGACCCCAGCTCCAGTGGCCCATCCTGTGCGGGCCCTGACTCCAGCTCCACGTGCTCAACCCGTACGGACCCTGACCCTAGCTCAAGGGGCGCAACCCGTGGGGGCCCTGACCCCAGCTCCAGGGGCCCAACCAGGTGGGGTCCTCATCCCAGCTCCAGGGGTCCAACCCGTGCGGGCTCTGACCCCAGGGGCCCAGACCTCAGCTCCAGCGGCCCCAATCGTGCGGGCCCTAACCCCAGCTCCGGGGGCTCATTCCGAGGGGGCCCTCACCACAGCTCCAGGGGCCCAACCTGTGCGAGGCCTGACCCCAGTTCCTGGCGCCGAACTCATGGGGGCCCTGACCCCAGCCTCAAGGGCCCAACCCGTTGGGCCCTTACCCCAGCTCCAGGGGCCACACCCGTGTGGGCCCTGACCCCAGCTCTAGGAGCCCCATTCGTGCGGGCCCTGACCCCAGCTGCAGGGGCCCAACCCGTGGGGGCCCTGACCCCAGATCCAGGTGCCCAATCCATGGGGTCCTGAACCAAGCTCCAGAGCCCCAACCCGTGCGGGTCCTGACCCCAGCTCCAGGGGCCCCTCCCGTGGCGGCCCGGAATCCCAGATCCAGGGGCCCAACCCGTGCGGACCCTGACCCCAGCTCCAGGGGCCCAACCCGTGAGGGCCCTGACCCCAGCTCCAGGGGCCCCACCAGTGCGGGCTCTGACCTGACCTCCTGGGGCCCAACCCGTGGGGGCCCTGACCCCAGCTCCAGTGTCCCAACCCGTGCGGGCCTAATCCCAGCTCCAGATGCCGCACCCGTGAGGGCCCTGACCCCAGCTCCAGGGGCCCAACCAGTGCGGGCCCTGACCCCAGCTGCAGGGGCCCAACCCGTGTGGGTCCTGACTCCAGCTCCAGGGGCCCAACCCATGGGGGCCCTGACCCGAGTTCCAGGGGCCTAACCCATGGGGGCCATGACCCCAGCTCCAGGGACCAAACCCGTGCGTGTCGGGATCCCAGCTCCAGGTGCCCCACCCGTGGGGGCCCTGACACCAGCTCCAGGGCCCAACCCGTGTGGGCTCAGACCCCAGCTCCAGGGACCCCACCCGTGCGGGTCCTGACCCGTGCTCCAGAGGTCCCACCCGTGCGGACCCTTACCCCAGCTAAAGGGGCCCAACCCGTGCGGGCCCTAACCCCTGCTCAAGGCGCCGAACTCATGGAGGCCCTGACCCCAGCCTCAAGGGTCCAATCCGTGGGGGACCTTACCCCACCCCCAGGGGCCAGAACCGTGAGGGCCCTGACCCCAGATCCAGGGGCTCATCCCGTGCGGGCCGTGACCCCATCTGCAGGGGCCCCAACCGTGTTGGCCCTTATCCCAGCTCCAGGGTCCCAATGTGTGCGGCCCCTGACCATAGATCCAGGGGCCCAACCCGTGTGGATCCTGACTCCAGCAAGAGTGGCCCAACCCATGGGGGCCCTGACCCCATCTCCAGTTGCCCAACATGTGGGGGCCCTGACCCCATCTGCAGGGGCCCATCCCGCTTCGGCCCTGACCCCAGCTCCAGGGGCCCAACCCGTTCGGGCCCTGACTCCAGCTCCACGGGCCCAACCCGTGTGGGCCCTGACCGCAGCTCCAAGGGCCCAACCCGTGCAGGCCCTGACTCCAGCACAAGGGGCCAATCCCGTGCGGGCCCTGACCCAAGCTCCAGGGACCCCACCCGTGCGGGCTGTGAACGCAGCTCCAGGCGACGAAGTCGTGGGGGCCCTGACGCCAGCCTCAAGGGCTCAACCCGTGGGGGCCCTGACCCCAGTTCCAGGGGCCGGGTAGGGCCCCTGACCCCATCTCCAGGGGCCCAACCCGTTGAGGCCCTGACCCCAGCTCCAGTGGCCCATCTTGTGCGGGCCTTGACTCCAGCTCCACACGCCCGACCCGTGCGGGCCCTGACCCCTGCTCCAGGGGCCCAACCCGTGGGTGCCCAGACCCGAGCTCCAGGGGCTGAACCCGTGGGGGTCCTCATCCCAGCTCCAGGAGCCCAACCTGTGCGGGCCCGGACCCCTGCTCCAGGGGCCCAACGCGTGGTGGCCATGACTCCAGCTCCAGCGGCCCAAACCGTACGGGCTCTGACCCCAGCTCCAGGGGCCCAACCCGTGGGGGCCCTGACCCAAGCTTCAGGGCCAACCCATGGCGGCCGTGACCCGAGCTCCAGGGGTCAAACCCGTGCGGGCCCTGACCCCAGCTCTAGGGGACCAACTGTGCGGGACCCCACCCCAGCTCCAGTGGCCCAACCCGTGTGGACCCTGACCCCAGCTCCAGAGGACCAACCCGTGGGGGCACTAACCCCAGCTCCATGGGCCCCACCTGTAGGGGCCCGAAGCCCAGCTCCAGGGGACCAACCCGTGCGGAGCTTGATCCCAGCTCCAGGGGCCCAACAGGTGCGGGTCCTGACCCTAGCCCCAGGGGCCTTACCCGTGGGGGCCCTGATCCCAGCTCCAGGGTCCGAACTCTTGCGGGGCCTGACCCCAGCTCTCGGAGCCCAACCCGTGTGGGCCCTGACCCCAGCTCCAGGGGCCCAACCCGTGTTAGCTATGACCCCAGCTCCAGGGACCCAAACCGTTCGGGCCCTAATCCCATCTCCAGAGGCTCCACCCGTGCGGGCCCTGACCCGAACTCCAGGGGCCCCAACCGTCGAAGCCCTGACCCCAGCTCCAGGGGCCCAACCTGTGTGGGTCCTGACCCCAGCTCCAGGGGCCCAACCCGTGGGGACCCTGACCACAGCTCCAGGGGCTGAACCCGTGCGGGCCCTGATCCCAGCTCCAGGCACCGAACTCGTGGGGGCCCTGACCCCAGCTCCAGGGGCCTAACCCATGCGGGCCGTTACCCCAGCTCCAGGGGCACCACCCATGGGGGCCCTGACCCAAGCTCCATGGGCCCCACCCGTGTCGGCCCTGACCCCAGCCCCAGGGGCCCATCCCATGCGGACCCTGATCCCAGCTCCAGAAACCCAACCCGTGGTGGCCCTGACCCCAGATCCAGGGGCCCAACACGTGTAGTTCCTGACCCCAGCTCCAGGGGCCCAACCGGTAAGTGCCCTGACCCCAGCTCCAGGGCCCAAACTCGTGGGGGCCCTGACCGTGGATCCAGGGGCCCAATCCGTGGTGGCCCTGAACCCAGCTCCAGGGTCCCAACCCGTGCGGGTCCTGACTCCTTCTCCAGGGGCCCAACCCGTGGGGACACTGACCCCAGCTCCAGGGGCCAAACTCGTGTGGGCCCTGACCCCAGCGTCAAGGGCCCAACCCGTGGGACCCTGACCGCAGCTCCAGGGGCCACACCCGTGAGGGCCATGACCCCAGCTCCAGGGGCCGAACCCGTGCCGGCTGTGACCCCAGCTCCAGGGTCCCACCCATGGGGTCCTACCCCAGCTCCAGGGGCCCCACCCGTGTTGGCCCTGACCCCAGCTCCAGGGGCCCAACCCGTGGGGACCCTGACCCCAGCTCCAGGGGCCCCACCCATGTTGGTTGAGACCCCAGATCCCGGGGCCCAATCCGTGGGGGCCCTGACCTCAGATCCAGGGGCCCAACCCGTGGGGGCCATGACCCCAGCTCCAGGGGCCAAACCCTTGCGGGCCTTGACCTCAGCTCCAGGGGCCCAACCCGTGGCGGCCCTAACCCCTTCTGCAGGGCCCCAACCCATCGGGGCCCTGACCCAAGCTCCAGGGACCCCAGCCGTGCGGGCTTTGAACGCAGCTCCAGGCGACGAAGTCGTGGGGGCCCTGACGCCAGCCTCAAGGGCTCAACCCGTGGGGGCCCTGATCCCAGTTCCAGGGGCCCTACCCGTAGGGGCCCTGACCCCATCTCCAGGGGCCCAACCCGTTGAGGCCCTGACCCCAGCTCCAGTGACCCATCTTGTGCGGGCCCTGACTCCAGCTCCACACACCTGACCCGTGCGGGCCCTGACCCCTGCTCCAGGGGCCCAACCCGTGGGTGCCCAGACCCGAGCTCCAGGGGCTGAACCCGTGGGGGTCCTCATCCCAGCTCCAAGAGCCCAACCTGTGCGGGCTCGGACCCCTGCTCCAGGGGCTCAACGCGTGGTGGCCATGACTCCAGCTCCAGCGGCCCAAACCGTACGGGCTCTGACCCCAGCTCCAGAGGCCCCACCGGTGCGGACCCTGACCCCAGCTCCAGGGGTCCAGTCCGTGTGGATCCTGACTCCAGCAAGAGTGGCCCAACCCATGGGGGCCCTGACCCCATCTCCAGTTGCCCAACATGTGGGGGCCCTGACCCCATCTGCAGGGGCCCATCCCGCTTCGGCCCTGACCCCAGCTCCAGGGGCCCAACCCGTTCGGGCCCTGACTCCAGCTCCACGGGCCCAACCCGTGTGGGCCCTGACCGCAGATCCAAGGGCCCAACCCGTGCAGGCCCTGACTCCAGCACAAGGGGCCAATCCCGTGCGGGCCCTGACAGAAGCTCCAGGGACCCCACCCGTGCGGGCTGTGAACGCAGCTCCAGGCGACGAAGTCGTGGGGGCCCTGACGCCAGCCTCAAGGGCTCAACCCGTGGGGGCCCTGACCCCAGTTCCAGGGGCCCTACCCGTAGGGCCCCTGACCCCATCTCCAGGGGCCCAACCCGTTGAGGCCCTGACCCCAGCTCCAGTGGCCCATCTTGTGCGGGCCTTGACTCCAGCTCCACACGCCCGACCCGTGCGGGCCCTGACCCCTGCTCCAGGGGCCCAACCCGTGGTTGCCCAGACCCGAGCTCCAGGGGCTGAACCCGTGGGGGTCCTCATCCCAGCTCCAGGAGCCCAACCTGTGCGGGCCCGGACCCCTACTCCAGGGGCCCAACGCGTGGTGGCCATGACTCCAGCTCCAGCGGCCCAAACCGTACGGGCTCTGACCCCAGCTCCAGGGGCCCAACCCATGGGGGCCCTGACCCAAGCTTCAGGGCCAACCCATGGCGGCCCTGACCCGAGCTCCAGGGGTCAAACCCGTGCGGACCCTGACCCCAGCTCTAGGGGCCCAACTGTGCGGGACCCGACCCCAGCTCCAGTGGCCCAACCCGTGTGGACCCTGACCCCAGCTCCAGAGGACCAACCCGTGGGGGCACTAACCCCAGCTCCATGGGCCCCACCTGTAGGGGCCCGAAGCCCAGCTCCAGAGGCTCAACCCGTGCAGGGTTTGATTCCAGCTCCAGGGGCACAAAAGGTGCGGGCCCTGACCCCAGCTCCAGGGGCCCAACCCGTGCGAGCCCTGACCCCATCTCCAGGGGCCCAACCCATGTGGGTGCTGACCCCAGCACCAGCGGTCTAACCCGTGGGGTCCTTACCCCAGCTCCAGGGGCCCAACCCGTTCGGGCCCTGACCCCAGCTCGAGGGGCCCAACCCCTGTGGGTCCTGATCCCAGCTATAGCGGCCCAACCCGTGGGGGCCTTGACCTCAGCTCCAGGGCCCCAAGCCGTGGGGGCCCTGACCCCAGATCCAGGGGCCCAACCAGTGGGGGCCCTGACCCGAGCTCCATAGGCCCAACCCGGGCAAGCCCTGACCACAGCTCCAGGGGCCCAACCTGTGGGGGCCCTGACCCCAGGTCCAGTTTCCCAACCCGTGGGGGCCCTAACCCCAGCTCCAGAGGCCCCACCCGTGCGGGCCTAGACCCCAGCTCCAGAGGCCCCACCCGTGCGAGCCCTGAGTCAAGCTCCAGGCGCCGAACTTCTGTGGGCCTTGACCCCAGCCTCAAGGGCGCAACCCGTAGGAGCCCTCACCCCTGCTCCTGTGGCCACAACCGTGGGGGCCCTTACCCCAGCTCGAGGGGCCCAATCCGTGCGGGCTGTGACCCTAGCTACAGGGACCCCTCCCGTGGGTACCCTGACCCCAGCTCCAAGGGTTCCACCCGTGTTAGCCCTGACCCCAGCTCCAGGGGCCCAACCCGTTGGGGCCCTGACCCGAGCTCCAGGGGCCCAACCCGTGGTGGCCATGACTCCAACTCCATTGTCCCAACCCGTGAGGACCCTGACCCCAGCTCCAGGGGCCCAACCCGTGGGGCCCTGACCCTAGCTCCATGGGCCCCACCCATAGAGGACCTGACCCCAGCTCCAGAGGCCCAACATATGCGGATCCTGACCCCAGCTCCTGCGACCTCACCCGTGGGGGCCCTAACTGCAGCTCCAGAGGCCCCACCCGTGGGGGCCCTGACCCCAGCTCCAGGGGCCCAACCCGTGGGGACCCTGACCCCAGCTCCAGGGGCCCCACCCATGTTGGTTGAGACCCCAGATCCAGGGGCCCAATCCGTGGGGGCCCTGACCTCAGATCCAGGGGCCCAACCCGTGGGGGCCATGACCCCAGCTCCAGGGGCCAAACACTTGCGGGCCTTGACTTCAGCTCCAGGGGCCCAACCCGTGGCGGCCCTAACCCCTTCTGTAGGGCCCCAACCCGTCGGGGCCCTGACCCCAGCTCCAGGGGCCCAACCCGTAGAGACTTTGACCCCAGCTCCAGGGGCCCCATCCGTGTGGTCCTGACCCCAGCTCCAGGGGCCCAACCCGTGTGGGCCCTAACCCCAGCTCCAGAGGCCCCACCGGTGCGGACCCTGACCCCAGCTCCAGGGGTCCAGCCCGTGTGGATCCTGACTCCAGCAAGAGTGGCCCAACCCATGGGGGCCCTGACCCCATCTCCAGTTGCCCAACATGTGGGGGCCCTGACCCCATCTGCAGGGGCCCATCCCGCTTCGGCCCTGACCCCAGCTCCAGGGGCCCAACCCGTTCGGGCCCTGACTCCAGCTCCACGGGCCCAGCCCGTGTGGGCCCTGACCGCAGCTCCAAGGGCCCAACCCGTGCGGGCCCTGACTCCAGCACAAGGGGCCAATCCCGTGCGGGCCCTGACCCAAGCTCCAGGGACCCCAGCCGTGCGGGCTGTGAACGCAGCTCCAGGCGACGAAGTCGTGGGGGCCCTGACGCCAGCCTCAAGGGCTCAACCCGTGGGGGCCCTGACCCCAGTTCCAGGGGCCCTACCCGTAGGGGCCCTGACCCCATCTCCAGGGGCCCAACCCGTTGAGGCCCTGACCCCAGCTCCAGTGGCCCATCTTGTGCGGGCCCTGACTCCAGCTCCACACACCTGACCCGTGCGGGCCCTGACCCCTGCTCCAGGGGCCCAACCCGTGGGTGCCCAGACCCGAGCTCCAGGGGCTGAACCCGTGGGGGTCCTCATCCCAGCTCCAGGAGCCCAACCTGTGCGGGCCCGGACCCCTGCTCCAGGGGCCCAACGCGTGGTGGCCATGACTCCAGCTCCAGCGGCCCAAACCGTACGGGCTCTGACCCCAGCTCCAGAGGCCCCACCGGTGCGGACCCTGACCCCAGCTCCAGGGGTCCAGCCCGTGTGGATCCTGACTCCAGCAAGAGTGGCCCAACCCATGGGGGCCCTGACCCCATCTCCAGTTGCCCAACATGTGGGGGCCCTGACCCCATCTGCAGGGGCCCATCCCGCTTCGGCCCTGACCCCAGCTCCAGGGGCCCAACCCGTTCGGGCCCTGACTCCAGCTCCAAGGGCCCAACCCGTGTTAGCTATGACCCCAGCTCCAGGGACCCAAACCGTTCGGGCCCTAATCCCATCTCCAGAGGCTCCACCCGTGCGGGCCCTGACCCGAACTCCAGGGGCCCCAACCGTCGAAGCCCTGACCCCAGCTCCAGGGGCCCAACCTGTGTGGGTCCTGACCCCAGCTCCAGGGGCCCAACCCGTGGGGACCCTGACCACAGCTCCAGGGGCCGAACCCGTGCGGGCCCTGACCCCAGCTCCAGGCACCGAAATCGTGGGGGCCCTGACCCCAGCTCCAGGGGCCTAACCCATGCGGGCGGTGACCCCAGCTCCAGGGGCACCACCCATGGGGGCCCTGACCCAAGCTCCATGGGCCCCACCCGTGTCGGCCCTGACCCCAGCCCCAGGGGCCCATCCCATGCGGACCCTGATCCCAGCTCCAGAAACCCAACCCGTGGGGGCCCTGACCCCAGCTCCAGGGGCCCAACACGTGTAGTTCCTGACCCCAGCTCCAGGGGCCCAACCGGTAGGTGCCCTGACCCCAGCTCCAGGGCCCAAACTCGTGGAGGCCCTGACCGTAGATCCAGGGGCCCAATCCGTGGTGGCCCTGACCCCAGCTCCAGGGTCCCAACCCGTGCGGGTCCTGACTCCTTCTCCAGGGGCCCAACCCGTGGGGACACTGACCCCAGCTCCAGGGGCCAAACTCGTGTGGGCCCTGACCCCAGCGTCAAGGGCCCAACCCGTGGGACCCTGACCGCAGCTCCAGGGGCCACACCCGTGAGGGCCATGACCCCAGCTCCAGGGGCCGAACCCGTGCCGGCTGTGACCCCAGCTCCAGGGTCCCACCCATGGGGTCCTACCCCAGCTCCAGGGGCCCCACCCGTGTTGGCCCTGACCCCAGCTCCAGGGGCCCAACCCGTGGGGACCCTGACCCCAGCTCCAGGGGCCCCACCCATGTTGGTTGAGACCCCAGATCCAGGGGCCCAATCCGTGGGGGCCCTGACCTCAGATCCAGGGGCCCAACCCGTGGGGGCCATGACCCCAGCTCCAGGGGCCAAACACTTGCGGGCCTTGACTTCAGCTCCAGGGGCCCAACCCGTGGCGGCCCTAACCCCTTCTGTAGGGCCCCAACCCGTCGGGGCCCTGACCCCAGCTCCAGGGGCCCAACCCGTAGAGACTTTGACCCCAGCTCCAGGGGCCCCATCCGTGTGGTCCTGACCCCAGCTCCAGGGGCCCAACCCGTGTGGGCCCTAACCCCAGCTCCAGAGGCCCCACCGGTGCGGACCCTGACCCCAGCTCCAGGGGTCCAGCCCGTGTGGATCCTGACTCCAGCAAGAGTGGCCCAACCCATGGGGGCCCTGACCCCATCTCCAGTTGCCCAACATGTGGGGGCCCTGACCCCATCTGCAGGGGCCCATCCCGCTTCGGCCCTGACCCCAGCTCCAGGGGCCCAACCCGTTCGGGCCCTGACTCCAGCTCCACGGGCCCAGCCCGTGTGGGCCCTGACCGCAGCTCCAAGGGCCCAACCCGTGCGGGCCCTGACTCCAGCACAAGGGGCCAATCCCGTGCGGGCCCTGACCCAAGCTCCAGGGACCCCAGCCATGCGGGCTGTGAACGCAGCTCCAGGCGACGAAGTCGTGGGGGCCCTGACGCCAGCCTCAAGGGCTCAACCCGTGGGGGCCCTGACCCCAGTTCCAGGGGCCCTACCCGTAGGGGCCCTGACCCCATCTCCAGGGGCCCAACCCGTTGAGGCCCTGACCCCAGCTCCAGTGGCCCATCTTGTGCGGGCCCTGACTCCAGCTCCACACACCTGACCCGTGCGGGCCCTGACCCCTGCTCCAGGGGCCCAACCCGTGGGTGCCCAGACCCGAGCTCCAGGGGCTGAACCCGTGGGGGTCCTCATCCCAGCTCCAGGAGCCCAACCTGTGCGGGCCCGGACCCCTGCTCCAGGGGCCCAACGCGTGGTGGCCATGACTCCAGCTCCAGCGGCCCAAACCGTACGGGCTCTGACCCCAGCTCCAGAGGCCCCACCGGTGCGGACCCTGACCCCAGCTCCAGGGGTCCAGCCCGTGTGGATCCTGACTCCAGCAAGAGTGGCCCAACCCATGGGGGCCCTGACCCCATCTCCAGTTGCCCAACATGTGGGGGCCCTGACCCCATCTGCAGGGGCCCATCCCGCTTCGGCCCTGACCCCAGCTCCAGGGGCCCAACCCGTTCGGGCCCTGACTCCAGCTCCATGGGCCCAACCCGTGTGGGCCCTGACCGCAGCTCCAAGGGCCCAACCCGTGCAGGCCCTGACTCCAGCACAAGGGGCCAATCCCGTGCGGGCCCTGACCCAAGCTCCAGGGACCCCACCCGTGCGGGCTGTGAACGCAGCTCCAGGCGACGAAGTCGTGGGGGCCCTGACGCCAGCCTCAAGGGCTCAACCCGTGGGGGCCCTGACCCCAGTTCCAGGGGCCCTACCCGTAGGGCCCCTGACCCCATCTCCAGGGGCCCAACCCGTTGAGGCCCTGACCCCAGCTCCAGTGGCCCATCTTGTGCGGGCCTTGACTCCAGCTCCACACGCCCGACCCGTGCGGGCCCTGACCCCTGCTCCAGGGGCCCAACCCGTGGGTGCCCAGACCCGAGTTCCAGGGGCTGAACCCGTGGGGGTCCTCATCCCAGCTCCAGGAGCCCAGCCTGTGCGGGCCCGGACCCCAGCTCCAGGGTCCCAGCCCGTGGGGGCCCTGACCCCAACCACAGTTACCCATCCTGTGAGGGCCCTGACCATATCTGCAGGGGCCCAACCCGTTCGTGCCCTGACCCTAGCTCCAGGGGCCCAACCCATGCGTCCCCTAACCCCAGCTCCAGGGGCCCAACCCGTGGAGGCCCTGACCCCAGCTCCAGAGTCCCAACGCGTGCGAGGCCTGACCCCACTTCCAGAGGCCCATCCCGTGCGGGCCCTGACTCCAGCTCCAGGGGCCCAACCCGTGGGGGCCCTGACCCCAGCTTCAGGGGCCCAACCCGTGCGGGGTCTGACTCCTGCTCCAGGGGCCCAACCCGTTCGGGCCCTGACCCCAGCTCCAGGGGCCTAGCCCGTGCGGGCCCTGCACACAGCTCCAGGGACACAACCCGTGCGGCCCGTGTCATAAACAAATAGCTAAGGGTTAATGTCTCTTACACCTGGAAAGAAGTAATTGGAAACACCCTACCAGAGGACCAATCAGGTAACAAGACTTTTTCAAATCTGGGTGGAGGGTTTTTTGTGTGTGAGTCCTTTGTTCTTGGGTTTTCTACCTGCACTCTCTCGGCTATGAGGAGTGAATTTTTCTATTTCCTGCCTTCTAATCTTCTGTTTCCCAGTTGTAAGTACAAAGGATCAGCTAGTGATTTATATGTTTTTTTGTATTTACATGTCTAAAGTTGCTGGAGTGCTTTGAATTGTATTCTTTTTGAATAAGGCTGTTTATTCATATTTCTTTTAAGCAATTGATCCTGTATTTGTCACCTTAATACAGAGGGACCATTTGTATGTATTTTTCTTTCTTTTTTATATAAAGCTTTCTTTTAAGACCTGTTGGAGTTTTTCTTTAGGGGGGAACTCCAGGGAATTGAGTCTGCAGCTCACCAGGGAATTGGTGGGAGGAAGAAGTCAGGGGGAAATCTGTGTGTGTTAGATTTACTAGCCTGATTTTGCATTCCCTCTGGGTGAAGAGAGAAGTGCTTGTGTTTCCAGGACTGGAATTAGAGAGGGTGGACTCCCTCTGTTTAGATTCACGGAGTTTGCTTCTGTGTATCTCTGCAGGAACACCTGGAGGGGGGAAGGGAAAAGGTTTATTTCCCTTTGTTGTGAGACTCAAGGGATTTGGGTCTTGGGGTACCCAGGGAAGGTTTTGTGGGGACCAGAGTGCCCCAGAAAACTCTAATTTTTTCGGTGGTGGCGGCTTTACCAGGTCCAAGCTGGTAACTAAGCTTGGAGGTTTTAATGCTAACCTCCATATTTTGGATGCTAAGGTCCAAATCTGGGACTAGGTTTATGAAAGCCCTTACCTCATCTCCAGGGGCCCAACCCGAGGGGGGCCCTGACCCTAGCTCCAGGGGCCCAACCCGTGGGGACCCTGACCGCAGTTCCAGGGGCTCCACCCGTGGGGGCCCTGACCCCAAATACAGGGGCCCCACCCGTGGGAGCCCTGACCCCAGCTCCAGGGGCCCCACCCGTGCGGACGCTGACCCCAGCTCCAGGGGCCCTACCCGTGCGGACCCTGATCCCAGCTCCAGGCGCCCAATCCGTGGGGGCCCTGACTCCAGCTCCAGGCGCCCAGCCCATGGGGGCCATGACCCCAGGTCCAGGGCCCCAACCCGTAGGGGCCCTGACCCGAGCTCCAGCGGCCCAACCCGTGAGGGCCCTGACCGCAGCTCCAGAAGCCCAACACGTCCGGGCCCTGACCACAGCTCTAGGGGCTCAACCCGTGGGGGTCCTAACCCCAGCTCTAGGGGCCCATCCCGTGCCCGCCCTGATCCCAACTCTACCGGCCCAACCCGTGTGGGCCCTGACCCCAGCTCCAGGGCCCCAACCCGTACGGGCCCTGACCCCAGCTCCAGGGGCCCCACCCGTGTGGGCCCTGACCCCAGCTCCGGGGCCAACCCGTGGCGGCACTGACCCGAGCTCCAGGGGTCCAACCCATGCGGGCCTTGACCCCAGCTCCAGGGGCCCGACCCGTGTGGGCCCTAACCCCAACTCAAGGACCCCCACCCGTGGGGACCCTGACCCCAGCTCCTGCGGCCCCACCCGTGGGGGCCGTGACCGGAGCTCCAGGGGCCCCACCCGTCGGGCCCTGACCCCAGCTCCAGGGGCCCCAATTGTGCGAACCCTGACCCCAGCTCCAGGAGCCCAACCCGTGGGGTCCTGACCCCAGCTCCTGCGGCCAACCCGTGCGGACCGTGACCCTAGCTTCTGGGGACCAACCCGTGTGGGCCCTGTCCGCAGCTCCAGGGGCCCCACCCGTGCGGACCGTGACCCCTGCTCCAGCGGCCCAACCCGTGGGAGCCCTGATCGCAGCTCCAGAAGCCCAACACGTCCAGGCCCTGACCACAGCTCTAGGGGCTCAACCCGTGGGGGTCCTCACCCCAGCTCTAGGGCCCAACCCGTGGGGGCCTTGACACCAGGTCCAGGGGCTGAACCCGTGGGGGTCCTCATCCGACTTCCAGGAGCCCAACCCGTGCGGGCCCTGACCCCAGCTCCAGGCGCCGAACTCGTGGGCGCCCTGACCACAGGTCCTGGGGCCAAACCCGTGCGGGCCCTGACCCCAGCTCCAGGGGCCAAACCATTGCGGGCCCTGACCCCAGCTCCAGTTTCCCAACCAGTGTGGGCCCTGACCCCATCTCCAGGGGCCCAACCCGTTCTGGCCCTGAACCCAACTCCAGGGGCCCAACCCGTGGGGCCCCTGACCCCAGCTCCAGGGGCCCCACCCATTGTGGCCCTGACCCCAGCTCCAGGGGTCCAACACGTGGGGGCCCTGACCCCAGCTCCAGGGCCCAATCCGTGGGGGCCTTGACACCAGCTCCAGGGGCTGAACCCGTGGGGGTCCTCATCCCAGCTCCAGGAGCCCAAAACGTGGGGGCCCTGACCCCAGCTCCAGGGGCCAAACCTGTGCGGGCCCTGACGCTAGCTCCAGGGGCCCAACTCGTGGGGGCCCTGACCCCAGCACCAGCGGCCTAACCCGTGGGAGCCCTGACCCCAGCTCCAGGGGCCCAACCCGTGTGGGTCCCGACCCCAGCTCCAGCTGTCCAACCCGTGCGGGCCCTGAACCCAGCTCCAGCCGCCCAACCCGTGCGGAACCTGACCGCAGCTCCAGGGGCCTCACCCGTGTTGACCCAGACACCAACTCCAGAGGCCCAACCCGTGTTGACCCAGACCCCAGCTCCAGGGGCCTCACTCGTGTTGAGCCAGACCCCAGCTCCAGGGCCCCAATCCGTGGGGGCCCTGACCCCAGCTCCAGGGACCCAACCCGTGGGGGCACTGACCCCAGCTCCAGGCGCCCAATCCGTGCGGAACCTGACCCGAGCTCCAGGGGCCCCACCCGTGGGAGCTCTGACCCCAGGTGCAGGGGCCCCAGAAGTGCGGGCCCTGACCCCAGCTCCAGGGGCCCAACCGGTCTGAGCCCTGACGCCAGTTCCAGGGGCCCAACCGGTCTGGCCCTGACCCCAGCTCCAGGGGCCCCACCCGTGGGGGCCCTGACCCCAACTCAAGGACCCCCACCCGTGGAGACCCTGACCCCAGCTCCAGGGGCCCAATCCATGGGGGCCCTGACCCCAAATCCAGGGGTCACAACCTTGGGGGTCCGCACCCCAGCTCCAGGGGCCCAACCCGTACGGGCCTTAACCCCAGCTCCACCGGCCCAACCCGTGGGGGCCCTGACCCCAACTCCTGCGGCCTAACCCTTGCAGACCGTGACCCCATCTCCAGGGGCCCAACCCGTTCGGGCCGTGAACCCAGCTCCAGTGGCCCAACCCGTCGGGACCCTGACCCCAGCTCCAGGGGCCCCACCCATGATGGCCCTGACCCCAGCTCCAGGGGCCCAACCTGTGGGGCCCCTGATCCCAGCTCCGGGCGCTCAACCCTTGCGGGTCCTGTCCCCAGCTCCAGGAGTCCAACCCGTGGGAACCCTGACCCCAGCCCCAGGGACCCAACACGTGGTGGCCATGATACCAGCTCCAGGGGCCCAACCCATGCGGGCCCTGCCCGCAGCTCCAGGGACCCAACCCGTGGGGCCCTTGTCATAAACAGATAGCTAAGGGTTAAAGTCTCTTACACCTGGAAAGAAGTAATTTGAAACACCTGACCAGAGGACCAATCAGGAAACAAGACTTTTTCAAATCTGAGTGGAGTGTTTTTTGTGTGTGAGTCCTTTGTTCTTGTGTTTTCTACCTGCACTCTCTCGGCTATGAGGAGTGAATTTTTCTATTTCCTGCCTTCTAATCTTCTGTTTCCCAGTTGTAAGTACAAAGGATCAGCTAGTGATTTATATGTTTTTTTGTATTTACGTGTCTAAAGTTGCTGGAGTGCTTTGAATTGTATTCTTTTTGAATAAGGCTGTTTAGTCATATTTCTTTTAAGCAATTGACGCTGTATCTGTCACCTTAATACAGAGAGACCATTTGAATGTATTTTTCTTTCTTTTTTATACAAAGCTTTCTTTTAAGACCTGTTGGAGTTTTTCTTTAGGTGGGAACTCCAGGGAACTGTGTCTGCAGCTCACCAGGGAATTGTTGGGAGGAAGAAGTCAGGGGGAAATCTGTGTGTGTTAGATTTACTAACCTAACTTTGCATTCCCTCTGGGTGAAGAGAGAAGTGCTTGTGTTTCCAGGACTGGAACTAGAGAGGGTGGACTCCCTCTGTTTAGATTCACGGAGTTTGCTTCTGTGTATCTCTCCAGGAACACCTGGAGGGGGGAAGGGAAAAGGTTTATTTCCCTTTGTTGTGAGACTCAAGGGATTTGGGTCTTGGGGTCCCCAGGGAAGGTTTTGTGGGGACCAGAGTGCCCCAAAACACTCTAATTTTTTGGGTGGTGGCAGCTTTACCAGGTCCAAGCTGGTAACTAAGCTTGGAGGTTTTCATGCTAACCCCCATATTTTGGACGCTAAGATCGAAATCTGGGACTAGGTTTATGACAGCCCTTACCCCATCTCCAGGGGCCCAACCCGTGGGGGCCCTGACCCCATCTCCAGGGGCCCAACCCGTGTGGGCCCTGACCCCAGCTCCAGGTGCCCAACCTGAAGGGACACAGACCCCAGCTCCAGGGGCCCCACCCGTGTTGATCCAGACCCCAGCTCCAGGGCCCCAATCCGTGTGGGCCCTGACCCCAGCTCCAGGGGCCCCACCCGTGGGGACACTGACCCCAGGTCCAGGGGCCCCACCCGTGTTGGCCTTGACCCCAGCTCCAGGGGCCCCACCCGTGGAGGCTCTCACCCCAGCGTCAGGGGCGCAAATCGTGGGGGCCCTGACCCCAGCTCCAGGGGCCCCACCAGTGCGGGCCCTCACCCAATCTCCAGCGGCCCAACCCGTTCGGGCCCTGACCCCAGCTCCAGTGACCAAACCTGTGCGGGCCCTGACTCCAGCTCCACGGGCCCAGCCCGTGGCGGTCCTCACCCCAGCTCCAGGGGCCCCACCCGTGTTGGCCCTGACCCCAGCTCTGGGGGCCCCACCCGTGTTGGCCCTGACCCCAGCTCCAGGGGCCCCACCGGTGCGGGCCGTGACCCCAGCTGCAGGGGCCCAACCCGTGGGGGCCCTCACCCAACCTCCAGGGCCCAACCCATGTGGGCCTTGACCCCATCTCCAGGGACACCACCCATGCGGGCCCTTACTCCAGCTCCAGGGTCCCAACCCGGGCGGGCCCTGACCCCTGCTCCAGGCTCCGAACTCGTGTGGGCCCTGACCCCAGCAACAGTGGCCCCACCCGTAGGGGCCCTGACCCCAGCTCCAGGGGCCCAAGCCGTGGGGGCCCTGACCCCAGCTCCGGGAGCACAACCCGTGCGGGCCCTGACCCCAGCTCCAGGGGCTCAACCCATGGGGGCCCTGACCCCAGCTCCAGTGGCCCAACGCGTGCGGGCCCTGACCCCAACTAGAGAGGCCAAGCTCGTGGGGGCCCTGACCCCAGCTCCGGGAGCACAACCCGTGGGGCCCCTTACATCAGCTCCAGGGGCTCAACCCGTGGGGGCCTTGACCTCAGATCCGTGGCCCAACCCGTGGGGGCCCTGACCTCAGCTCCAGGGCCCCAACCCGTGAGGTCCCTGATCCCAGCTCCAGGGCCCCAACCCGTGCGGGTCCTGACCCCAACTCCAGGGGACCCACCCGTAGGGGCCCTGACTCCAGTTCCAGGGGCCCAACCCGTGTGGGCCCTGACCCCAGCTCTAGGGTCCCCACCCGCATTGGCCCTGACCGCAGCTCCAGGGGCCCCACCCGTGCGGGGCCTGACCCCTGCTCCAGGGGGCCCACCATGTGGGCCCTGACCTCATCTCCAGGGGCCTACCCCGTGCGGGCCCTGACCGCAACTCCAGAAGCCCAACCCATGGGGGCCCTGACCCCAGCTCCAGGGGCCTCACCAGTGGGGGCCCTGACCCCAGCTCTAGGGGCCTAACGCGTACGGGCCCTGAGCGCAGCTACAGGGGCCTAAAACGTGGGGGCCCTCACCCCAGCTCCAGGGGCCTAAACCGTGGGGGCCTTGACCCCAGCTCCAGATGTCCAACCCATGCTGGCCCTGACCGAAGCTCCAGGGGCCCAACCCGTGCGGACCCTGACCCCAGCTCTAGGAGCCCAACTCGTCGGGGTCCTTACCCCAGGTCCAGGTGCCCAAAGCCTGCGGGCCCTGACCCCAGCTCCAGGGGCCCAACCCGTAGGGGCGCTGACCCCAGCTCCAGTTGCCCAAACCGTGGGGGCCCTGACCCCATCTGCAGAGGCCGAACCCGTTCGTGCCCTGACCCCAGCTCCAGAGGCCCAACCGATGGGAGCCATGACCCCTGCTCCAGGGTCCCAACCCGTGCGGGGCCTGACCCCAGTTGCAGAGGCCCACCCTGTGCGGACCCACACCCTAGCTCTCGGGTCTGAACTAGTGAGGGCCCTGATCCCAGTCTCAAGGGCCCAACCCATGCCGGTCTGACCCCAGTTCTAGGGGCCCAACCCATGTGGGTCCTGGCCCCAGCGCCAGGGTCCCAGCCCGTGAAGCCCCTAACCCCAGCTCCAGAGTCCCAACTCGTGGGGGCTCTTACCCCAGGTCCAGGGGCCCAACCCGTGTGGGGCCTGACCCCTGCTCCAGGGGCCCCAATCGTGCAGGCCCTGACCCCAGCTCTAGGCGCTGAACTCATTTGCGCCCTGACCCCAGCCTCAACGGTCCAACCCGTGGGGGCCCTGACCCCAGCTCCAGGGGCCACACTCATCAGGGCCGTTAACCCAGCTCCAGGGGCCTAACCCGTGCGGGCCCTGACCCCAGCTCCAGGGGCCCAACCCGTGTGGGTCCTGACCCCAGCTACAGCGGCCGAGCCCGTGTGGGCCCAGACCCCAGTTCCAGGGCCCCAACCCATCGGGGCCCTTACCCCAGCTCCAGGGGCCCAGCCCATTCGAGGCCTGACCCCTTATCCAGGGGCCCCACCCATGTGAGCCCTGACCCCAGCTCCAGGGGCCTAACTCGTGCGGGCCCTGGCCCCAGCTCCAGGGGCCTAACCTGTGCGGGCCCTGGCCCCAGCTCCAGAGGCCCAACCCGTGCGGGCCCTGGCCCCAGCTCCAGGCGCCCAACCCGTGCGAGCCCTGGCCCCAGCTCCAGGGGCTCAACCCGTGTGGGCCCTGACCCCAGCTCCAGGGGGCTAACACGTGCGGGCCCTGAACGCAGCTCCAGAAGCCCAACTCATGGGGGCCCTGACTCCAGGTCCAGGGGCCCAACCCGTGCGTGCCTTGAACCCAGCTCCAGGGGCCTCACCCGTGGGGGCCCTGGCCCCAGCTCCAGGGGCCTCACCCGTGCGGGCCCTGGCCCCAGCTCCAGAGGCCCAACCCGTGCAGGCCCTGGCCCCAGCTGCAGTGCCCCAACCCGTGGGGGCCCTGACCCCAGCTCCAGAGGTCCAACCGGTGCGGGCCCAGATCCAAGCTCCAGGGGCCGAACCCGTGCGGGCCCTGACCTCAGCTCCAGGGGCCCAACCCGTGGGGGCACTCAGCCCAGTTCCAGTTTCCCAACCTGTGGGGGCCCTTACCCCAACTCCAGAGGCCCAACCCATTCGGGCCCTGACCCCAGCTCCAGGGGCCCAAACCGTGGGGACCCTGACCCCAGCTCCACGAGCCTCACCCATGTTGTCCCTGACCCCAGCTCCAAGGGCCCAACCCGTAAGGCCCCTGATCCCAGCTCCGGGGGCCCAACCGTTGCGGGTCCTGACCCCAGCTCCAGGGGCCAAGCCGTGGGGACCCTGACCCCAGATCCAGGGGCCCCATCCGTGCTGGTCCTGACCCCAGGTCCAGGGGCCAATCCCGTGCGGTCCCTGACCCCAGCTCCAGTTTCCCAACCAGTGGGGGCCCTGACCCCATCTCCAGTGGTCCAACCCGTTCGGGCCCTAACCCCAGCTCCAGGAGCCCAAACCTTGGGGACTCTGACCCCAGCTCCAGGGGCCCCACCCATGTTGGCCCTGACCCCAGCTCCAAGGCCCAACCCCGTTGGGGCCCCTGATCCCAGCTCCGGGGGCCCAACCGTTGCGGGTCCTGTCCCCAGCTCCAGGGGTCCAACTCGTGGGAGCCGTGACCCCAGCTCCAGGGACCAAACACGTGGTGGCCATGATCCCAGCTCCAGGGGACAAACCCGAGTGGGCCCTAACCTCAGCTCCAGGGCCCCAACCCGTGGGGGCCCTGACCCCAGCTCCAGGGCCAAACCCGTGGGGGCCCTGACCCAAGCTCCAGGGACCCCACCCGTGCGGCCTCTGAACCCAGCTCCAAGCGACGAACTCGTGGGGGCCCTGACGCCAGCCTCAAGGGCGCAACCCGTGGGGGCCCTGACCCCAGTTCCAGAGGCTCAACCCGTGAGGGCCCTGACCCCATCTCCAGTGGCCCAACCCTTGGGGGCCCTGACCCCAGCTCCAGGGGCTGAACCCGTGGGGGTCCTCATCCCAGCTCCAGGAGCCCAACCCGTGCGGGCCCTGACCCCAGGGTCCCAGACATCAGCTCCAGGGGCGCCAATCATGGGGGCCCTGACCCCAGCTCCAGGGGCCCAACCCGTGAGGTCCCTGACCACAGCTCCAGGGGCCCAACCCGTGAGGTCCCTGACCACAGCTCCAGGGGCCCAACCCGTGGGGGCCCTGACACCAGCTGCAGTTGCCTAACCAGTGGGGGCCCTGACCCCTTCTGCAGGGGCCCAACCCGTTTGTGCCCTGACCCCAGCTCCAGGGGCCAAACCCATGCGTCCCCTAACCCCAGCTCCAGGGTCCCAACCCCTGGGGGCCCTGACCCCAACTCCAGGTGGAGGCCCTGACCCCAGCTGCGGGGGCCCAACCCATGCGGGCCCTGACCTCAGCTCCAGAGGCCAAACCCGTGGAGGCCCTGACCTCAAATCCAGGGGTCCAACCCCTGTGGGCCCTGACCCCAGCTCCAGGGGCCCAACTTGTGCGGGCCCTGACCCCAGGTCCAGAAGCCCAACCCGTGGGGGCCCTGACCCCAGCTACAGAAGCCCCACCTGTGCGGACCCCGACCCCAGCTCCAGGGGTCCCACCTGTGCAGGCCCTGACCCCAGCTCCGCGGCCCAACCCGTGGGGGCCATGACCCCATCTCCAGGGGCCCAACCGTGCAGGCCCTGACCCCATCTCCTTGGGCCCCACACGTAGAGGCCCTATCCCGAGCTCCAGGGGCCCAACCCGAGCGGGCCCTGACCCCAGCTCTAGGGGCCCGGCCCGTGGAGGCCCAGACTCTAGCTCCAGGGTCCAAACCCGTGCGGGCCCTGTCAGCTCCGGGGACCCAGCCTGTGCGGGCCGTGGCCCCAGCTCCAGAGGCCCAACCCGTGCGGGCCCTCCCCCCAGGTCCAGGGGCCCAGCCCGTGGAGGCCCTGACCCCAGCTCCAGGGGCCAAACCCGTGCGGGCCCTGACCCCAGCTCCAGGGCCCCAACCCATGCGAGCCCTGACCCCAGCTCCAGAAGCCCAACGCGTGGGCGCCCTGACCCCAGCTCCAGGGGCCCAAACCGTGGGGGCCCTGACCCCAGCTCCAGGGACCCAACCCGTCACGGTCCTGACCCAAGCTCCAGTTGCCCAACCTGTGGGTGTCCTGACCCCAGCTCCAGGGGCCCATCCGTGCGGGCCCTGTCCCCAGCTCCAGGGGCCCAACCCGTGCGGGTCCTTTCCCCAGCTCCAGGGGCCCAACCCGGGGGGGCCCTGACCCCAGTTCCAGAGGCCCCACTCCTGCGGGCCATGACTCTAGCTACAGAGGCTCCACCCGTGCGGGCCATGACCCCAGCTCCAGGGGCCCCACCCGTAATGGCACCGAACCCAGCTCCAGGGGCACCAATCATGTGGGCCTGGACCCCAGCTCCAGGGGCCCAACCCGTGGGGGCCCTGACCCAAGCTCCAGTGGTCCAACCCGTGGGTGTCCTGACGCCAGCTCCAAGGGCCCAACCGTGCGGGCCCTGACCCTAGCTCCAGAGGCCTAACCCATGCGGGTCCTGACCCCAACTCCAGGGGCCCAACCCGTTGGGGCCCTGACCGCAGCTCCAGAGGCCCAACACGTGCGGGCCCTGACCCCAGCTCCAGAGGCCCAACCCGTGCGGGCCCTGACCACAGCTCTAGGGGCTCAACACTTGGGGGTCCTCACCCCAGCTCCAGGGGCCTAACCCGTGCGCGCCCTGACCGCAACTCTAGCTGCCCAACCCGTGCGAGCCCTGTCCCCTGCTCCAGGGGCCCCACCCGTGGGGCCCTGAGCCCAGCTCTAGGGGCCCCAATCGTGCCGGCCCTGTCCCCAGCTCCAGGGGCCCAACCTGTGGGGGCCCTGACCACAGCTCCAGGGGCCCCACCCGTGCGGGCCCTGACAACAGCTCCAGGCGCCGAACTCGTTGAGGCCCTGAACCCAGCCTCAAGGGCCGAACCCGTGGGTGCCCTGACCCCACCTCCAGGGGCCACAATCATGGGGGCCCTGACCCCAGCTCCAGGGGCCCAACCTGTGCGGGCCGTGACCCCAGCTCCCGTGGCCCCACCCGTCTTGGCCCTGACCCTAGCTCCCGGGGCCCCACCCGTGTTGGCCCTGACCCCAGCTTAAGGTCCCAACCGGTGGGGGCCCTGATCCGAGCTCCGGGGGCCCAACCCGTGCAAGCCCTGACCCCAGCTCCAACTGCCAAACCCGTGGGGGCCCTGTCCCCAGCTCCAGGGGCCCAACCCGTGGGGGCCCTGACCCCAGCTCCAGAGACCTAATCCGTGCAGGCCCTGACCCCAGCTCTAGGGGCCCCACCCGTGGTGGACCTGACCTCAGCTCCAAGGGCCCAACCCGTGCGCGCCCTGACCGCAGGTAAAGGGGCCCCACCCATGTTGGCCCTGACTACAGCTCCAGGGGACCCACCCGTGCGGGCTCTGATCCCAGATCCAGGGACCCAAATCGTGCTGGGGTTTGGGCCTCAGGGGTTGGTATCCCTGGAACTACGGTTGGGGCCCCCAGGGGTTAGGCCCTTGAAGCTGGGGTTGGAGCTCCCAGGGTTTATGCCCCTGGAGCTGGGGTAGGGGCCTCCAGGGGTTAGGCCCCTGGAGCTACGTTTGGGGCCCCGACGGGTTGGGCCCCTGGAGCTGGGGTTGAGGGCTCCAGGGGTTGGGCCTCTGAAGCTGGGGTTGGGGCCCCAGGGGTTGGGCCCCTGGAGCTGCGGTTGGGGCCCCCAGGTTTTGGGCCCCTGGAGATATGGTTGGGGCCCCAGGGGTTCGGTCTCTGGAGCTACGGTTGGGTCCCCAGGGGCTTAGCCCCTATTGCTGGGGTTGGGGCCCCCAGGTGTTGGGCCCCTGGAGCTATGGTTGGGGCCCCATGGGTTGGGCCCCTGGATCTGGGTTTGAGGCCCCCAGGGGTTGGGCCCCTATTGCTTGGGTTGGTCCTGCGCTTGGGGCCCCAGGGGTTGGTCCCTGGAGCTGCGGTTGGGGCCCCCAGGGGTTGGGCTCCTGGAGCTACGGTTGGGGCCCTCTGGGGTTGGGCCCTTGGAGCTAGGGTTGGGGCCCCCTGGGGTTGGGCCCCTGTAGCTACGGTTTGGGCCCCCTGGGGTTGGGTCCCTGGAGCTACGGTTGGGGCCCCCAGGGGTTGGGCCCCTGGAGCTACGATTGGGGCCCCAGGGGTTGGGCCCCTGGAGCTACCATTGGGGCCCCCAGGGGCCCAACCCATGAGGGCCCTAACCTCTGCAATAGGGTCCCAGCCTCTGGGGGCCCCAACCGTAGCTACAGGGGCCCAAACCCTGGGAGCCCCAACCACAGCAATAGGGGCTCAACCCCTGGGGGCCCCAACCGTAGCTCCAGTTGCCCAACCCCTGGGGGCCCCAACCCCAGCTCCAGGGGCCCAACCCCTGAGGCCCCAACCGTAGCTCCAGGGGCCCAACCCCTGGGGGCTCCAACTGTAGCTCCAGGGGCCAAACCCCTAGGGCCTCAACCGTAGCTCCAGGGGCCCAACCCAGTGGGGCCCCAACCCCAGTAATAGGGGCCCAACCCCTGGGGGCCCCAACCCCAGGTGCAGAGGCCCAGCCCCTGGGGGCCCAAACCGTAGCTCCAGGGGCCCAACCCCTGGGGGCCACAACCCCGGCTCCAGGGGCCCCAACCGTAGATGCAGGGGCCCAACCCCTGGGGGCCCCAACCCCAGCAATAGGGGCCCAGCCCCTGGGGTCCGAACCGTAGCTCCAGGGGCCCAACCCCTGGGGCCCCAACCGTAGTTCCAGGGGCCCAAAACCTGGGGGCCCCAATCGTACCTCCAGGGGCCCAACCCCTGGGGCCTCAACCCCAGCTCTAGGGGCCCAACCCCTGGGGCCTCAACCCCAGCTCCAGGGGCCCAACACCTGAGGGTCCCAAACGTAGCTCGAGAGACCCAACCCCTTGGGTCCCGAACCCCAGCAATTGGGACCCAATCCGTGGGGTCCCGAACCCCAGCTCCAGGGTCCCAACCCCTGGGGGCCCCAACCGCAGCTCCAGGGGCACAACCCCTGGGGGCCCCAACCCCAGCTCCAGGGGCCTAAACCCTGCGGCCCCAACCGTAGCTCCAGGAGGCCAACCCGTGGGAGCCCCAACCCAAGGTCCATGGGCCCAACCAATGGGGCCCCAACCGTAGCTCCAGGGGCCAAACCCCTGGAGGCCCCAACCCCAGCTATAGGGGCCCAGACCCTGGGGGCCACAACCATAGCCCCAAGGGCCCAACCCCTGGGGGCCCCTGGGGTCCCCAAGCCAAGCTCCAGGATCCGAACACCTGGGGTCCTAACCCAAGCAATAGGGGCCCAGCCCCTGGGGGCACCAACCCCAGCTCCAGGGGCCCAATCCCTGGGGCTCCAACCGTAGCTCCAGGGGCCCAACCCCTGGGGGCCCTAACCGTAGCTCCAGGGGTCCAAACCCTGGGGGCCCCAACCCCCGCAATAAGTGCCCAACCCCTGGGGGCCCCAACCGTAGCTCCAGGGGCCCAACCCCTGGGGGCCCCAACCCCAGCAATAGGGTCCCAGCCCCTGGGGGCCCGAACCCCAGCTCGAGGGGCCCAACCCCTGGGGGCCCCAACCATACCTCCAGGGGCCCAACCTCTGGGGGCCCCAAACCCAACTCCAGGGGCCCAACCCCTGGGGGCCCCATCCGTAGCACCAGGGGCCCAACCCCTGGGGCCCCAACCGTATCTCCAGGGGCCCAACCCCTGGGGGCCCCAACCCCAGCAATAGGGGCCCAACCCCTGGGGGCCCCAACCCCAGCTCCAGGGGCCCAACCCCTGGGGGCCCCAACCGTAGATGCAGGGGCCCAACCCCTGGGGGCGCCAACCCTGGAAATAGGGGCCCAGCCCCTGGGTCCCCAACCGTAGCTCCACGGGCCTAACCCCTAGGGCCCCAACCGTAGCTCCAGGGGCCCAAAACCTGGGGGCCCGAAAAGTAGCTCCAGGGGCCCAACCCCTGGGACCCCAACTCCAGCTCCAGTGGCCCAACCCCTGGGGCCCTCAACCCCTGCTCCAGGGGCCCAAAATCTCAGGTCCCCAACCGTAGCTCCAGGGGCCCAACCCCTGGAGGCCCCAACCCCAGCTCCAGCGGCCCAACCCCTGGGGGCCCGAACCGTAGGTCCAGAGGCCCAACCAGTTGGGGCTCCAACCCCAGCAATAGGGGCTCAGTCCCTGGGGGTCCGAACCTTAGCTCCAGGGTCCCATCCCCTGGTGGCCCCAACCCCAGCTCCAGGGGCCCAACCAATGTGGCCCAAACCGTAGCTCTAGGGACCCAACCCCTGGGGGCCCCAACCCCAGCAATGGGGGCCCAGCCCCTGGGGGCCCTAACTCCAGCTCCAGGGGCGCAGCCCCTGGGGGCCCCAACCGTAGCTCTAGGGGCCCAACCACTGGGGCCCCAACCGTAGCTCCAGGGGCCCAACCCCTGATAGCCCCAGCCCCAGCAATAGGGCCCCAGACCCTGGGGGCCCCAACCGCAGCTCCATGGGCCCAACCCCCCTGGAACTATGGTTGGGGCCCCCAGGGTCTGGGGCTCTGGAGCTTGGGTTGGGGCACCCAGGGGTCCGCAGGGGTTGGGCGCCTG
Source organism: Gopherus flavomarginatus (assembly GCF_025201925.1). Classification (NCBI taxonomy): domain Eukaryota; kingdom Metazoa; phylum Chordata; order Testudines; family Testudinidae; genus Gopherus; species Gopherus flavomarginatus. The sequence continues at coordinate 158,114 of NW_026115095.1, forward strand.
GAGCTACGGTTGGGGTCCCCAGGGGTTCGGCCCGTATTGCTGAGGTTGGGGCCCCCAGGGGTTGGGCACCTATTGCTGGGGTTTGGGACGCCAGGGGTTGGGCCCCTGGAGCTACGGTTGGGGTCCCGAGGGGTTGGGTCCCTGGAGCTGAGGTTTGGGCCCGCAGGGGTTGGGCCCCTGGAGCTACGGTTGGGGCCCCCAGGGCTTGGGCCCTGGAGCTGGGGTTGAGGACCCCAGGGGTTGGGCCGCTGGAGCTGAGTTTGGGGCCCCAGGGGTTGGACCCTTGAAACTACGGTTGGGACCGCAGGGGTTGGGCCCCTGGAGCTGGGGTTGGGGCCCCCAGGGTTTGGTCCCCTATAGGTGGGGTTGGGACCCCCAGGGGTTGGACCCCTGGAGCTACGGTTGCGGCCCCCAGAGGTTGGGCCCCTATTCCTGGGGTTGGGTGTCCCCAGGGGTTGGGACCGTGGAGCTACGGTTGGGGTCCTCAGGGGTTGGGGCCCTGGAGCTGCGGTTGGGCCCCCCAGGGGTTGGGCCACTATTGCTGGGGTTGGGGCCCCCACGGGTTGGGCCACTGGAGCTGGGATCAGGGCCACCACGGGTTGGGCCCCTGGAGCTTGGGTCAGGGACCCCAAGGGTGGGGCCCGTGGAGCTGGGGTCATGGACCGCTCGGGTTGGGCCCTTGGAGCTGCTGTCAGGGCCCCCACGGTTAGGGTCCCTGGAGCTGGGGTCAGGGCACGCACGGGAACGGCCCCTGGAATTGGGGTCAGGGCCCCCACGGGTGTGGCCCCTGGAGCTGGGGTCAGCACCCCCACAATTTCGGCTCTTGGAGCTGGAGTGAGGGCCCGCACGGGTAGGACCCCTGGAGCTGGGGTCAGGGCCCCCATGGGTATGGCCCCTGGAGCTAGGGTCAGGGACCCCACGATTTCGGCCCCTGGAGCTGGGGGCAGGGCCGGCATGGGCTGGACCCCTCGAGCTCGGGTCAGGTCCCACACGGGTTCGGCCCCTGGAGCTGTGGTCAGGGCCCGCACGGGTTGGGCCTCTGGAGCTGGGGTCAGGGCCTGCACGATTGGGACCCCTGGAGCTGGGTTCAGGGCCCCACGGGTGGGGCCCCTCGAGCTACGGTCAGGGCCCCCACGTGTTGGGTCCTTGAGGTTGGGGCCAGTGCCCCCACGAGTTCGGCGCCTGGAGCTGGGATCAGGGCCAAAACTGATGGAGCCTCTGGAGCTGGGGTTAGGGCCCGCACGGGTTGGGCCACTGGAGCTGGGGTCAGGGCCCCCACGAGTTCGGCGCTTGTAGCTGGGGTCAGGGTCCGCACGGGTTGGGGCCCTTGAGCTGGGATCAGGGACCCCACGGGTTGGGCCCGTGGAGCTGGGGTCAGGGCAAGCACTTGTGGAGCCTCTGGAGCTGGAGTTAGGGCCCAAACGGGTTGGGCCCCTGGACCTGGGGTTATGGCCCCCACGAGTTGGGCCCCTGGAGCTGGGGTCAGGGCACCCACGGGTGGGGCCCCTGGAGCTGGGGTCAGGGCACCCACGGGTTGGGCCTCTGGACCGGGCGTTAAGGAGTGCACGGGTTGGGCCACTGGAACTGGGGTCATGGCCCGCACTGGTTGGGCCACTGGAGGTTAGGTAACGGCCCCCACGGGTGAGGCCCCTGGAGCTGGGGTCAGGGCCCCCACAAGTTAAGCGCCTGGAGCTGGGATCAAGCCGCGCATGGGTGGGGTCCCTGGAACTGGGGTCAGAGCCCACACCTCTTGTGTCTCTGGAGCTGGGATTAAGGCTTGCATGAGTGGGGCCCCTGGAGCTGGGGTCAGGGCCCCTACGGGAGTGGCCCCTGGAGCTGGGGTCAGGGTCCGCATGGATTGTGCCCCTGGAGCTGAGTCAGTAACCCCATGGGTGTAGCCTCTGGATCTGGGGTCAGGGTCCGCACGGGTGCGGCCCCTGGAGCTGGGGTCATGGCCCGCACGGGTTGGGCTCCTGGAGCTGGGGTCAGGGCCCTCACGGGTGGGGCCGCAGGAGATGGGGTCAGAGCCCGCATAGGTTGGGACCCTGGACCTAGGGTCAGGGCCCCTACGGGTGGGGGCCCTGTAGCTGGGATCAGGGTCCCCGCGGGTTGGGCCCCTGGAGCTCGGGTCAGCGACCCCACGGGTGTGGCCCCTGGTGCTGGGATCTGGACCCCCACGGGTTAGGCCCCTGGAGCTGGGGTAAGGGCCCGCACAGGTCGGACCCCTGGAGCTGGGGTCAGGGCCCCTACGGGTTGGGCAACTGCAGCTGGGGTCAGGGTCCCCACGGGTTGGGCCCCTGGAGCTGGGGTCAAGGCCTCCACGGGCTGGGCCCCTGGAGCTGGGGTCAGAGCCCGCTCAGGTTGGGCCCCTGGAGCTGGTGTCAGGGCCCGCACGATTAGAGCCTCTGGAGCTGGGGTCAGGTCCCCAGGGGTTGGGTCCTTGTAGCTGGGGTCAAGGCCCCCACGGGTTTGGCCCCTGGAGCTGGGGTCAGGGCCGGTACGGGTAGGGCCCCTGGAGCTGGGGTCAAGGCCGCCACGGGTTTGGCCCCTGGAGCTGGGGTCAGGGCCCCCATGATTTCAGCCCCTGGAGCTGGGGGCAGGGCCCCCATGGGTGTGGCCCCTGGAGCTTTGGTCAGGGCCCCCATGATTTCAGCCCCTGGAGCTGGGGGTAGGGCTGGCATGGGCTGGGCTCCTGGAGCTGGGGTCAGGGCCCGCCCGGTTTTGGCCCCTGGAGCTGTTGTCAGGGCCCCCACGGGTTGGGCCCTTGTAGCTGGGGTCAGGGCCCGCAAGATAGGGGCCCCTGGAGCTGGGGTCAGGACCCCACGGGTGGGGCCCCTGGAGCTGCGGTCAGGGCCCCGACGGGTTGGGCCCTTGAGGTTGGGGTCAGGGCCCCCACGAGTTCAGCGTCTGGAGCTGTGGTCAGGGCCCGTACTGGTGGGGCCTCTAGAACTGGGGTTAGGGCCCGCACGGGTTGGGCCACTGGAGCTGGGGTCAGGACCCCACGAGTTCGGCGCCTGTAGCTGGGGTCATGGCCCGCACGGCTTGGGGCCGTGGAGCTGGGGTCAGGGCCCGCACTGGTGGGGCCCGTGGAGCAGGAGTCAGGCCCCGCATGGGTTGGGCCCCTGGAGCTGGGGTCAGGGCCCCCACGGGTTGAGCCCTTGGAGCTGGGGTCATGGCCTGCGCGGGTAGCGCGCCTGGAGCTGAGGTCGGGGCCTCCACGGGTCGGGCCCTTGGAGCTGAGGTCCGGGTCCACACGGGTTTGGCCCCTGGAACTGGGGTCAAGGCCTCCACGGGCTGGGCCCCTGGAGCTGGGGTCAGAGCCCGCTCAGGTTGGGCCCCTGGAGCTGGTGTCAGGGCCCGCACGATTAGAGCCTCTGGAGCTGGGGTCAGGTCCCCAACGGGTTGGGCCCCTAAAGCTTGGGTCAGGGCCCCCACGGGTTTGGCCCCTGGAGCTGGGGTCAGGGCCCGCACGGGTTGGGCCCCGGGAGCTGGGGTCAGGCCCCGGAAACGTTATGACCCTGGAGCTGGGGTCGGGTCCTCCACGGGTTGGTCCCCTGTAGCTGGGGTCAAGGCTCGCACGATTGGGGCCCCTGGAGCTGGGTTCAGGGCCCCTACGGGTGAGGACTATGGAGCTGGGATCAGGGCCCCAACGAGTTGGGCCCCTGGAGCTGGGGTAAGGGCCCGCAAGGGTGGAGTCCCTGGAGCTGGGGTCAGGGCCCCCACGGGTTGGGCCCTGGAGCTGGGGTCAGGGCCCCCACGGTTGGGCTCCTAGAGCTGGGGTCAGAGCCCGCACGGGTGCAGCCCCTGGAGCTAGGGTCAGAGCCAACACGGATGGGGCCCCTGGAGCTGGGGTTAGGGCCCGCACGGGTTGGGCCCCTGGAGCTGGGGTTAGGGCCCGCACGGGTTGGGCCCCTGGAGCTTGGGTCAGGGTCCCCGCGGGTTGGGCCCCTGGAGCTCGGGTCACGGCCCGTCCGGGTTCGGCCCCTGCAGCTGGGGTAAAGGCCCGCAAGGGTCGGACCCCTGGAGCTGGGGTCAGGGCCTGCACTGGTGGGGCCCCTGGAGCTGGAGTCAGGGCCCGCACGGGTTGGGCCCCTGGAACTGGGGTCAAGGCCGCCACGGGAGGGGCACCTGGAGCTGGGGTCAGGACCCGCACGGGTTGGGGCTCTGGAGCTGGGGTCAGGGCCCCCATGGATTGGGCACCTGGAGCTGGGGTCTGGGCCCCCACGGGTTGGGCCCTTTGAGCTGGGGTCAGAGAAGGCACGATTGGGGCCCCTGGAGCTTGGGTCAGGGTTCCATGGGTGGGGCCCATGGAGCTCGGGTCAGGGCCCGCACGGGTTCGGCCACTGGAGCTGGGATTAGGGCCCGCACGGGTTGGGCCCCTGGAGCTAGGGTGAGGACCCCCACGGGTTGGGCCCCTGGAGCTCGGGTCAGGGCCCCCACGGGTTGACCCCTGGAGCTGGGGTCAGGGCCCGCATAGGTTAGGCCACTGGAGCTAGGGTCAGGGCCCGAACGGGTTGGGCCCCTGGAGATGGGGTAAGGGCCCACACGGCTGGGGTCAAGGCCGCACTGGTGAGGCCACAGGACTGGGGTCAGGGCCGACATAGGTTGGGCCCCTGGAGCTGGGGTTAGGGCCCCAACGTGTGAGGCCCATGGAGCTGGTGTTAGGGCCCCCAAGGGTTGGGCCCCGGAGCTCGGGTCAGGTCCCGCACGGGTTCGGCCCCTGGAGCTGGAGTCAGGGCCCCTACGGGTGGGGCCCCTGGAGCTGGGGTCAGAGACCCCATGGTTTGGGCCCCTGGAGCTGGGATCAGGAACAACACGAGTGCGTTCCCTGTAACTAGGGTCACGCCCCGCACGCGTTAGGCCCCTGGAGCAGAGGTCAGGGCCGCCACGGGTGTGGCCCCTGGAGCTGGGGTCATAGCCCCCACGGGATGGGCCCCTGGAGTTGGGGTTAGGGTCCCCATGTGTTCGGCCCTTGAGGCTGGGGTCAGGGCCTGCACGGGTTGGGCCTTGAGGCTGGAGTCAGGGCCCCCACGAGTTTGGCGCATTGAGCTGGGGAACGGTCCCACACGGGTGGGGCCGCAGGAGCTGGGGTCAGGGCTCGCATAAGTTGGGCCCCTGGTGCTGGATTAAAACTCCTACGGGTTGGACCCATGCAGCTGGGGTCAGGGCCTGCACGGGCTGAGCCCCCGGAGCTGGGGTCTGGGTCCCGAAAGTTGGGCCCCTGGACCTGGGGTCAGGGCCAACACGGGTAGGGCCCCTGGAGCTGGGGTCACGGCCCGCACGGGTTGGACCCCTGGAGCTGGGGTCAGGGCCCCCACGGTTGTCGCCCCTGGAGCTGTGGTCAGGTCCCCCACGTGTTGGGCCCTTGAGGCTGGGGTCAGGGCCCACACGAGTTCGGCACCTGGAGCCGGTTTCAGGGCCCGCACGGGGTGAGCCCCTGGAGCTGGTGTAAGGGCCCGCAAGGGTGGGGTCCCTGGAGCTGGGGTCAGGGCCCCCACGGGTTGGGCCCTGGAGCTGGGGTCAGGGCCCCCACGGTTGGGACCCTGGAGCTGGGGTCAGGGCCCGCGCGGATTGAGCCCCTGGAGCTAGGGTCAGAGCCAACACGGATGGGGCCCCTGGAGCTGGGGTTAGGGCCCGCACGGGTTGGGCCTCTGGTGCTGGGGTCAGGGCACGCGCGGGTTGGGCCCCTGGAGCTTGGGTCAGGGTCCCCGCGGGTTGGGCCCCTGGAGATCGGGTCACGGCCCGTCCGGGTTGGGCCCCTGCAGCTGGGGTAAGGGCCCGCAAGGGTCGGACCCCTGGAGCTGGGGTCAGGGCCTGCACTGGTGGGGCTCCTGGAGCTGGAGTCAGGACCCGCATGGGTTGGGCCCCTGGGACTGGGGCCAGGGCCGCCATGGGAGGGGCACCTGGAGCTGGGGTCAGGACCCGCACGGGTTGGGGCTCTGGAGCTGGGGTCAGGGCCCCCATGGATTGGGCACCTGGAGCTGGGGTCTGGGCCCCCACGGGTTGGGCCCTTGGAGCTGGGGTCAGAGCAGGCACGATTGGGGCCTCTGGAGCTGGGGTCAGGGCCCCTACGGGTGGGGCCCCTGGACCTGGGGTCAGGGCCCGCACGGGTTTGGACCCTGGAGCTGTGGTCAGGGCCCCCACGAGTTGGGCGCCTGGAGCTGGGGACAGGGCCCGCACGAGTTGGGCTGGTGGATCTGGGGTCAGGGCCCGCACGGGTTGGGAAACTGGAGCTGTGGTCAGGGCTCAAGCGGATTGGGACCCTGGAGATGGGGTGAGTGCCCCCACGGGTGGGGCATCTGGAGCTGGGGTCAGGGCCCGCACGGGTTGCACCCCTTGAGCTGGGGTCAGGGCCCGCATGGGTTGGGCCCCTGGAGCTGGGGTCACGGCCTGTACGGGTTGGGCCCCTGGAACTGGGGTAAGGGCCCCCACGGGTTGGACCCCTGGAGCTGGAGTCAGGGCCGGCACTGATTCGGCCCCTGGAGCTGGGGTCAGGGCCGCCACGGGAGGGGCCCCTGGAGCTGTGGTGAGGACCTGTACGGGTTGAGGCTCTGGAGCTGGGGTCAGGGCCCCCATGGATTGGGCACCTGGAGCTGGGGTCTGGGCCCCCACGAGTTCAGCGCCTGGTGCTGGGGTCAGGGCCCGCACGGGTGAGGCCCCTGGAACTGTGGTCAGAGGCCCCACAGGTTGGGCCCCTGGAGCTGGGGACGGGGCCCACACGATTGGGGCCCTTGGAGCTGGGGTCAGGGCCCCACAGGTGGCGCCCCTCGAGCTGGGGTCAGGGCGTGTACGGGTTGGGCCCCTGGAGCTGGGGTGAGGACCCCCACGGGTTTAGCCCCTTGAGCTGGGTCAGGACACGCACCGGTTGGGCCCCTGTAGCTGGGGCCAGGGTCCGCACGTTTTGGGCCTCTGGAGCTGCGGTCAGGCCCCCCACGGGTTGCGCCTCTGGAGCAGGGGTCAGTCCCAGCACGGTTTGGGCCCCTGGAGCTTGGGGCAGGGCCCCCACGGGTTGGGCGCCTGGAGCTGTGGTCAGGGCCCAAACGGGTGGAGCCTCTGGAGCTGGGGTCAGGGCCCGCATGGGTTGGACCCCTGGAGCTGGGGTCAGGGCCCCCAAGGGTTCGGCTCCGGAGCTGGGATCAGGGCCCGCACGGGTTGGGCCCCTGGAGCTGGGGTCAGGGCCCCCACGGATAGGGCCCCTGGAGCTGTGGTTAGGACCCATATGGGTTAGTGCCCTGCAGATGGGGTCATGGCCACCACGGGTTTGGCCCCTGGAGCTGGGGTTAGTGTCCCCACGGGTTGGGCCCCTGGAGCTGGGGTCAGGGCCCACACGGTTGGGCCCGTGGAACTGGGGTAAGGTCCCGCAGGTGTTGGGCCCCTTGAGCTGGGGTCAGGGCCCAAGCGGGTTGGGCCCCTGGAGATGGGGTCAGGGCTCCCACAGGTTGAGGGACTGGAGCTGTGGTGAGGGCCCCCACGGCTTGGACCCCTGGTGTTGGCGTCAGGACCCACATGGGTTGGGTCCCTGCAGCTGGGGTGAGGGCCCCCACGGGTGGGGCCTCTGCAGCTGGGGTCAGGGCCTGCACGAGTGGGGCCTCTGGAACTGGGGTTAGGGCTCTCACGGCTTGGGCCCCTGGAGCTGGGGTCAGGGCCAACACAGGTGTGTCCCCTGGAGTTTCGGTCAGGGCCCCCACGGGTGGGGCCTCTGGAGCTGGAGTCCTGGCCCCCACGGATGGGGCCGCAGGAGCTGGGGTCAGGGCCCGCATAGCTTGGGCCCCTGGAGCTGGGGTCAGGGCCAACACGGGTGGGGTCTCTGGAGCTGGGGTCAGGGTCCCCACGGGTTGGGCCCCTGGAGCTGGGGTCAAGGCCTCCACGGGCTGGGCCCCTGGAGCTCGGGTCAGGGTCCAAACGGGTGGTGCCTCTGGAGCTGGGGTCAGGGCCCGCACGGGTGGGGCCACTGGAGCTGGTGTCAGGCCCTCACGGGCAGGCCGCAGGAGCTGGGGTCAGGTCCCGCACGGGTTGGGCCCCTGGAGCTGGAGTCAGGGCCACTACGGGCGGGGCCCCGGAGCTGGGGTCAGGACCCGCACAGCTTGGGGCCCTGGAGCTGGGGTCAGGATGCCTACGGGTTGGGCCCCTGGAGCTGGGGTCAAGACCCACACGGGTTGGGCATCTGGAGCTGGGGTCAGGGTCTGCACGGGTTGGGGCCTTGAGGCTGGGGTCAGGGCTCCCACGAGTTCGGCGCACGGAGCTAGGGTCAGGGCCCACACGGGTGAGGCCGCAGGAGCTGGGGTCTGGGCCCGCATAGGTTGGGTCCCTGGAGCTGGGTCAGGGACCCTACGGGATGGACCCTTGGAGCTGGGGTCAGGACCCCTAAGGTTGGGCCCCTGGAACTGGGATCAGGGCCCGCATGGGTTGGGCCCCTGGAGCTGGGGTCAGGGCAAACACGGGTGGGTCCCCTGGAGCTGGGGTCAGGGTCCCCACGGGTTAGGCCCCTGGAGCTGGGGTCAGCGCTAACATGGATTTGGCCCGTGGAGCTGGGGTTAGGCCCCTGGAGCTGGGGTCAGCGCTAACATGGATTTGGCCCGTGGAGCTGGGGTCAGGGCAAACACGGGTGGGTCCCCTGGAGATGGGGTCAGGGCCCCCACGGGTGGGGACCCTGGAGCTGGGGTCACAGCCCGCACGGGTTGGGCACCTGGAGCTGGGTTCAGGGCCCCCACGGGTGTGGCTGCTGGAGCTAGGGTCAAAGCCTCTACGGGCTGCGCCCCTAGAGCTGGGGTCACGGCCTGCTCGGGTTGGGCCCCTGGAGCTGGTGTCAGGGTCCAAAAGGGTAGTGCATCTGGAGCTGGGCTCAGGGCCCGCACGGGTGGGGCCTCTGGAGCTGGGGTCAGGTCTACCACGGATTGGGCCTCTGGAGCTGCGGTCAGGGCCCCCACGAGTTTGGGCCCTGGAGCTGGGGTCAGGGCGCCTAAGGGTTGGGCCGCTAGAGCTGGGGCCAGGACCCACACGGGTTGGCCATCTGGAGCTGGTGTCAGGGCCCGCACGGGATGGGCACCTGGAGCTGGGGTCAGGGCCTGCACTGGTTGGGGCCTTGAGGCTGGGGTCAGGGCCCCCATGAGTTCGGCGCATGGAGCTGGGGTAAGGGCCCACATGGGTGGGGCCGCAGGAGCTGGGGTCCAGGTCCGCATAGGTTGGGTCCCTGGAGCTGGGTCCAGGGCCCGCACGGGTTGGGCCCCTGGAGCTGGGGTCAGGGCCAACACGGGTGTGGCCGCTGGAGCTGGTGTCAAGGCCAACACAGATAGGGCCCCTGGAGCTGGGTCCGGGCCCCACGGGTGGGGCCCCTGGAGCTGGGGTCACGGCCCGTACGGATTGGCCCCCTGGAGCTGGGGTCAGGGCCCCCACGGGTTCGGCACTTGAGGCTGGGGTCAGGGCCCCCACGAGTTCGGCGCCTGGAGCTGGGGTCAGGGCCCGCATATGTTGGGCCCCTGGAGCTGGGGTTAGGTCCCCTATGGGTGGGGCCCATGGAGCTGGGGTTAGGGCCCCACGGGTTGGGCCCCTGGTGATGGGGTCAGGGTCCCCACGGGTTGGGCCCCTGGACCTGTTTTCAAGATCCGCACGATTGGGGCTCCTGGAGCTGGGGTCAAGGCCCCACGGGTGGGGCCCCTGGAGTTCGGATCAGGTCCCCCACGTGTTGGGCTCCTGGAGCTGGGGTCAGGGCCCGCACGGATTGGGCCCGTGGAGTTGGGGTCAGGGCCTGCACTTGTTGGGCGCCTGGCACTGGGGTTAGAGCCCGAATGGGTTGGCCCCTGGAGCTGGGTTCAGGGCCTGCACTGGTTGGGGCCTTGAGGCTGGGGTCAGGGTCCCCATGAGTTCGGCGCATGGAGCTGGGGTAAGGGCCCACATGGGTGGGGCCGCAGGAGCTGGGGTCCAGGTCCGCATAGGTTGGGTCCCTGGAGCTGGGTCCAGGGCCCGCACGGGTTGGGCCCCTGGAGCTGGGGTCAGGGCCAACACGGGTGTGGCCGCTGGAGCTGGGGTCAAGGCCAACACAGATGGGGCCCCTGGAGCTGGGTCCGGGCCCCACGGGTGGGGCCCCTGGAGCTGGGGTCACGGCCCGTACGGATTGGCCCCCTGGAGCTGGGGTCAGGGCCCCCACGGGTGTGGCCCCTGGAGCTGGGGTCAGGGCCCCTACGGGTTGGGCCCTTGGTGCTGGGGTCAGGGCCCGCAGAGGTTGACCACTGGAGCTGGCGTCATGGCCCCCAAGGGTTGGGCCCCTGGAGCTGGGGTCAGAGCCTGCAAGGGTTGGGCCCCTTGAGCTGGGGTCAGAGCCCCCACGGTTGGGGCCCCTGGAGCTGGGGTCAGGGCCAACACGGGTGAGGCCCCTGGAGCTGGGGTCAGGGCCAACACGGGTGGGGCCCCTGGAGCTGGGGTCAGGGCCCACACGGGTTCGGCCCCTGGAGCTGGGGTCAGGGCCCACACGGGTTCGGCCCCTGGAGCTGGGGTCAGGGCCCCCACGGGTTGGGTTTCTGGAGCTAGGGACAAGGCTTGCACGGGATGGGCACCTGGAGCTGAGGTCAGGGCCTGCACGGGTTGGGGCCTTGAGGCTGGGGTAAGGGCCCCCAAGACTTCGGCACATGGAGCTGGGGTCAGGGCTGACATGGGTGGGGACGCAGGAGCTTGGGTCAGGGCCCGCACGGGTGGGGTCCCTGGAGCTGGGTCAGGGCCCCTACGGGTTGTACCCATGGAGCTAGGGTCAGGGCCCGTACGGGTTCGGCCTCCGGAGCTGGGATCTGGGCCCCCAAGGCTGGGCCCCTGGAGCTGGGGTCAGGACCCGCACAGATGGGGCACCTGGAGCTGGGGTCAGGGGCCCCACGGGTTGGGCCTCTGGAGCTGAGGTCAGGGCCCCCAAGGGTGGGACCCCTGGAGCTGGGCTCAGGGCCAACACAGGATGGGCCCCTGGAGCTTGGGTCAGGGCCCGCACGATTGGGGCCCCTGGAGCTGGGATCAGGGCCCCACAGGTGGGGCACCTGGAGATGGGGTCAGGGCCCCCACGGGTTCGGCACTTGAGGCTGGGGTCAGGGCCCCCACGAGTTCGGCGCCTGGAGCTGGGGTCAGGGCCCGCATATGTTGGGCCCCTGGAGCTGGGGTCAGGTCCCCTATGGGTGGGGCCCATGGAGCTGGGGTCAGTGCCCCACGGGTTGGGCCCCTGGTGATGGGGTCAGGGTACCCACGGGTTGGGCCCCTGGACCTGTTTTCAAGATCCGCACGATTGGGGCTCCTGGAGCTGGGGTCAAGGCCCCACGGGTGGTGCCCCTGGAGTTCGGATTAGGTCCCCCACGTGTTGGGCTCCTGGAGCTGGGGGCAAGGCCTCCACGGGCTGGGCCCCTGGAGCTCGGGTCAGGGTCCAAACGGGTGGTGCCTCTGGAGCTGGGGTCAGGGCCCGCACGGGTGGGGCCACTGGAGCTGGTGTCAGGCCCTCACGGGCAGGCCGCAGGAGCTGGGGTCAGGTCCCGCACGGGTTGAGCCCCAGGACCTGGAGTCAGGGCCACTACGGGCGGGGCCCCTGGAGCTGGGGTCAGGACCCGCACAGCTTGGGGCCCTGGAGCTGGGGTCAGGACGCCTACGGGTTGGGCCCCTGGAGCTGGGGTCAAGACTCACACGGGTTGGGCATCTGGAGCTGGGGTCAGGGTCTGCACGGGTTGGGGCCTTGAGGCTGGGGTCAGGGCCCCCACGAGTTCGGCGCACGGAGCTAGGGTCAGGGCCCACACGGGTGAGGCCGCAGGAGCTGGGGTCTGGGCCCGTATAGGTTGGGTCCCTGGAGCTGGGTCAGGGACCCTACGGGATGGTCCCTTGGAGCTGGGGTCAGGACCCCTAAGGTTGGGCCCCTGGAACTGGGATCAGGGCCCGCATGGGTTGGGCCCCTGGAGCTGGGGTCAGGTCAAACACGAGTGGGTCCCCTGGAGCTGGGGTCAGGGCCCCCACGAGTTTGGCCTCTGGAGCTCGGGTCAGGGCACGCACGGCTTGGGGTCCTGGAGCTGGGGTCAGGGCCCCACGGGTGGGGACCCTGGAGCTGGGGTCACAGCCCGCATGGGTTTGGGCACCTGGAGCTGGGTTCAGGGCCCCCACGGGTGTGGCTGCTGGAGCTAGGGTCAAAGCCTCTACGGGCTGCGCCCCTAGAGCTGGGGTCACGGCCTGCTCGGGTTGGGCCTCTGGAGCTGGTGTCAGGGTCCAAAAGGGTAGTGCATCTGGAGCCGGGCTCAGGGCCCGCACGGGTGGGGCCTCTGGAGCTGGGGTCAGGTCTACCACGGATTGGGCCTCTGGAGCTGCGGTCAGGGCCCCCACGAGTTTGGGCCCTGGAGCTGGGGTCAGGGCGCCTAAGGGTTGGGCCGCTGGAGCTGGGGCCAGGACCCACACGGGTTGGCCATCTGGAGCTGGTGTCAGGGCCCGCACGGGATGGGCACCTGGAGCTGGGGTCAGGGCCTGCACTGGTTGGGGCCTTGAGGCTGGGGTCAGGGCCCCCATGAGTTCGGCGCATGGAGCTGGGGTAAGGGCCCACATGGGTGGGGCCGCAGGAGCTGGGGTCCAGGTCCGCATAGGTTGGGTCCCTGGAGCTGGGTCCAGGGCCCGCACGGGTTGGGGCCCTGGAGCTGGGGTCAGGGCCCCCACGAGTTTGGGCCCTGGAGCTGGGGTCCAGGTCCGCATAGGTTGGGTCCCTGGAGCTGGGTCCAGGGCCTGCACGGGTTGGGGCCTTGAGGCTGGGGTAAGGGCCCCCAAGAGTTCGGCGCATGGAGCTGGGGTCAGGGCCGACATGGGTGGGGACGCAGGAGCTTGGGTCAGGGCCCGCACGGGTGGGGTCCCTGGAGCTGGGTCAGGGCCCCTACGGGTTGTACCCATGGAGCTAGGGTCAGGGCCCGCACGGGTTCGGCCCCCGGAGCTGGGATCTGGGCCTCCAAGGCTGGGCCCCTGGAGCTGGGGTCAGGATCCGCACAGGTGGGGCACCTGGAGCTGGGGTCAGGGGCCCCACGGGTTGGGCCTCTGGAGCTGAGGTCAGGGCCCCCACGGGTGGGGCCCCTGGAGCTGGGGTCAGGGCCAACACAGGTTGGGCCCCTGGAGCTGGGGTCAGGGCCCGCACGATTGGGGCCCCTGGAGCTGGGATCAGGGCCCCACAGGTGGGGCACCTGGAGATGGGGTCAGGGCCCCCACGGGTTCGGCACTTGAGGCTGGGGTCAGGGACTCCACGACTTCGGCGCCTGGAGCTGGGGTCAGGGCCCGCATATGTTGGGCCCCTGGAGCTGGGGTCAGGTCCCCTATGGGTGGGGCCCATGGAGCTGGGGTTAGGGCCCCACGGGTTGGGCCCCTGGTGATGGGGTCAGGGTCCCCACGGGTTGGGCCCCTGGACCTGTTTTCAAGATCCGCACGATTGGGGCTCCTGGAGCTGGGGTCAAGGCCCCTCGGGTGGGGCCCCTGGAGTTCGGATCAGGTCCCCTACGTGTTGGGCTCCTGGAGCTGGGGTCAGGGCCCGCACGGATTGGGCCCGTGGAGTTGGGGTCAGGGCCTGCACTTGTTGGGCGCCTGGCACTGGGGTTAGAGCCCGAATGGGTTGGCCCCTGGAGCTGGCGTCATGGCCCCCACGGGTTGGGCCCCTCGAGCTGGGGTAAGGGCCCCCACGGGTTCGGCCTCTAGAGCTGGGGTAAGGGCCCCCACGGGTTGGGGCCCTGGAGCTTTGGTCAGGATACACACGGGATGGGCCCCTGGAGCTGGGGTCAGAGCCCACACAGGTTGGGCCCCTGGAGCAGGGGTCAGAGCCCCCACGGGTGGGGCCTCTAGAGCTCGGCTCATGGCCCGCACAGGTGGGGCCTCTTGAGCTGGGGTTAGGGCCCGCACGGGTTGGGCCACTGGAGCTAGGGTCATGGCCCCCACTGGTTGGGCCCTGGAGCTGGGGTCAGTGCCCCCACGGTTGGGGCCGCAGGAGCTGGGGTCAGGGCCCGAATATGTTGGGCCCGTGGAGCTGGAGTCAGGTCCCCTATGGGTGGGGCCCATGAAGCTGGGGTCAGGCCCCACGGGTTCGGCCCCTGTAGCTGGGGTCAGATCCTACTCCGGTTGGGCCCCTGGAGCTGGGTTCATGGCCCACACGGGTTGGGCCCCAGGAACTGGGGTCAGGACCCCCACAGGTTTGGCCCCTGGAGCTGGGGTCAGGGCCCACACCAGTTCGGCCCCGGGAGCTGGGGTGAGGGAGGCACAGGTTGGGTCTCTGGAACTGGGGTGAGGCCCCGCACGGGTTGGGCCCCTGGAGCTGGGGTTAGCGGACGCGCTGGTTGGGCCCCTGGAGCTGGGGTCAGGGCTCGCAGGGGTTGGGCACCTGGACCTGGGGTCAGGACCCCCACGGGTTGGGCACCAGGACCTGGGGTCAGGACCCACACGGGTTGGGCCCCTGGACCTAGGGTCAGGACCCACACGGGTTGGGCCCCAGGAGCTGGGGTCCGGGCCCGCACGGGTTGGGCCCCTGGAGCTGGGGTCAGGGCCACCACGGGTGGGGACCCTGGAGCTGGGGTCAGGGCCACCACGGGTGGGGACCCTGGAGCTGGGGTCAGGGCCACCACGGGTGGGGACCCTGGAGCTGGGGTCAGGACCCGCACGGGTGGGGACCCTGGAGCTGGGGTCAGGACCCGCACGGGTGGGGCCCCTGGTGTTCGGGTCAGGGCCCGCACGGGTTGGAGCCCTGGAGCTGGGGTCATGGTCCCCAAGGTTAGGACCCTGGAGCTGGGGTCAGGGCCCGCACGGGTGGGGGCCCTGGAGCTGGGGTCAGGGTCCCCACGGGTGGGGCCCCTGGAGCTGGGGTCAGGACCCACACGGGTTGGGCCCCGGGATCTGGGGTCAGGACCCACACGGGTTGGGCCCCTGAAGCTGGGGTAAGGGCCCGCATGGGTTGGGCCCCTGAAGCTGGGGTAAGGGCCCGCATGGGTTGGGCCCCTGTTGCTGCGGACAGGGCATCCACGGATTTGGGCCCTGGAGCTGGGGTCAGAGTCCGCACGGATTGGGCCCCTGTTGCTGCGGACAGGGCATCCACGGATTTGGGCCCTGGAGCTGCGGTCAGAGCCCGCACGGATTGGGCCCCTGTTGCTGCGGACAGGGCATCCACGGATTTGGGCCCTGGAGCTGGGGTCAGGGCGCCTACGGGTTGGGCCCCTGGAGCTGGGGTCAGAACCAATACGGGTTGGGCCCCTGGAGCTGGGGTCAGGGCCTGCACTGGTGGGGCCCCTGGAGCTGGGGTCAGGACCCCCACGGGTTGGGCCCCTGGAGCAGGAGTCAGGCCCCGAATTGGTTGGGACCCTGAAGCTGGGGTCAGGGCCACCAGGGGGGGGCCCCTGGAGCTGGGGTCAGGGCTCGCACGGGTTATAGACTCATAGGCAGAGAACGGGAACGTCATCCCATCCCCACTCCAGGGGGAGCCGTGTTCTGGGGAATGACCCAGGGCAACAATTTCCCACCCAAACAAGGACAAATCGCTGCAGATAAAATGGGTGGGAAAATCCACCCCCCATCGGAGAGATTTTAAATTGACCTTTGAGAAGTATGGAGAGAAAAGGGAAAATCAGAGGCAATTAGAGAGCTGATCATTGGTGGGGGGAGGAGAATCTCCCTGGATTTTATAGCCACGTGTGATAATGAGAGAGAAAAGGGGAAATCTTGAGAGAATCTGTGTGTGGGAGGAAGTGGCAAAAACAGGGACAGGATCCAATTAACTCACCTCCCTCCCACCCCAGGAATGTCCTGGCTGCACAGAGACAGATCTACCCCCCCAGTGACTCCCCCCCCCTGCAACTCCGGCTTCTCCTCCCCCCTCGACACCTCCGCCCTCACACCAAAGGGGGGGGCTCTGCCAGCGCCTCCCCCTGAGCTCAACTCCTGCTCCTCCTCCCCCCAGCCCGGATTGTGCCCTTTAGCGCCCCACGAACCCTGCCTCCAGCTGCCTGACCCCTCCCCCGCCCATCAATTTCCTGCTCTGCGCCCGCCCCTCCCACGCTCCCTGTTACTCCCCCGCCCCGCTCCAGCCCCGCCCCCAGCGCCCGGCGGAACGTTACGGCTGGTCCGGGCAGGGGGAAGGGCAGCGGCTTCAGCGGCTGTTACTGGGCATGCGCAGTGCCCGGGAGTAGCACATTGCTATGGGGAGTGATTTAATACACCGCCCCCCCCCCGCCGGGCCCGGGGTCCGCCCCTCCCCCCCACACGACGGCCGGGCCCCGTCCCCCCCATCCCAGCGGGGCGGGCGGATCCTCCTGCAGCTCCACTGGGGCCGAGGCGCCTCCAAGGCTTCTCCCAGGCTCCCTGGGGCAGAATCACTTTCCCGCCCCCCAGCGCCTGTCATTCCCCGGGGGCTCCTGGTCACAATGTCCCACCGCCCTTCCCCCGCCTGCAGCTCCGGCTTCTCCCCTCCCGCCCCCGCCAGCCACACCAAGGGGAACCCCCTGGCCCCAGTCTCTGTCCCCACCTGGATCCCAGCGGGGCCGGGGGCAGATCCTGGCTGCAGCTGAGAACAGCGGCTCCGCTCCGGCTCGGGCAGCTCCAGCGCTGCTGGCAGCACGTGGAGAACCAGGAAGCAGCTGTTCAGCCCGGGCTCCGCGTCATAATATGCCAGAGCCCCGCCCCCAGGAGCTGCCCCGCCCCTGAGCTGAGCCAGGGCCCCGCCCCCAGGAGCTGCCCCGCCTCCGGGCTGTGCCAGAGCCCCACCCCCAGGAGCTGCCCGCACCTGGGATGTGTCAGAGCCCCGCCCCCTGGAATTTCCCCATGTTGGGTCTCTGAGCTTTGTTCTCCTGCCGCCTTCTTCCCAGCACCCCCTGCTCCCTTCCTGTGTCTGCAAACACCCCCCCTCCCCCGGGGCCGGCTGCAGTGCTCGCTGAGGCTGACTCCAGTGGCTGAAGTTGCCTCCATCTCTGCTTCACCAGGAGGGGGAGAGACAAAGAGAGGAGATGGTCCCAGGGTGTGAAACCAGAATCAGGGGGCAAGGAAAGAAAGACTGTTTGGAAAGGTGGGTTTTTTGTGGGCGGGGGGGGGGGGTGAGCCACAGGGATTCAGAAGAAGTTGGGCAGCAGAGGCTCAGGGAAATTGAGGGGAACCTCCTGGGTGTCTCAGTGTTGGCCAGGGTTTGTACAGCACCTTGCATAATATGGGGTCTGATCTCAGTCATGGTCTGTGCAGCACCTGGGAGCCTTGATGTCTGTTTCCTGATCACAGGTTCTGGGAATGGAGAGAGCGAAACCTCAGCACCTGAAGGTTAATACAGCCCTGTGTGCAACCCCTGCTAGGGTGATCCGACAGCAAATGTGAAAAATTGGGATGGGGGTGGGGTTAATAGGCACCTATATAAGAAAAAGACCCAAAAATCGGGACATCTAGTCATGCTAGTGCCTGCTGTTCTCATAAGGGGTCGGCTTAGAGAGGGTTTGGCTACACTTGCAGCTGTCCAGCGCTGGGAGTTAAAGCTGTCTTCCTACAGCTGTTTAGGGAAAGCGCTGCAGTGTGGACACACTGACAGCTACCAGCACTCTGTCATGGCCACATTTGCAGCGCTGTTGGGAGTGGTGCATTATGGGCAGCTATCCCAGCATTCAAGTGGCTGCAATGTGCTTTTCAAAAGAGGAGGCTGGGGTGGAGTGTGACACGGAGCGTGGGGGAGACAGAGGAAGTGGATTTTTGGAGCTGACACTGTGTCAGCTCCCTGCCTGGCAAGTTCAAGCCTCCTCCCCCACCCCTCTCTCATTCACTAAATGCAAATAGCCGCCTTTGTTTTTTTCCTCACAGACCAGATAAGCCGCTGATCCAAAACAGACCCCCCCCCGTGCCCACCCGGCTGCTTCTCTCCTCAAGCAAACACCAGCTGTGGGTGTTCCAAAGGGATCCCCCTGCCTCTGCTCATTCACTGCAAACAGTAACTGTGTTTGGTTTTTAGATAAGCAGCTCCGGGAGCCTTGAGCTCACAACAAAACAAACAGAGGCATCACACCAAAACAAAGAGCGTTATCTCTACTTAAAAGCATTATGGGAAGGTTCCGGAGGTCAGTGACAGCGTAGTAAGATTAATCACTGTTTACACTGGCACCCCAGCGCTGCATCACCAGCTCTGTTCTCTTTATTCCTCTCGTCGAGGTGGAGCACATGCAGCACTGTAGCCAGGGAGATACAGCGCTGTATGTGCCTTGCCAGTGTGGACGGGGAGTAAGTTACAGCGCTGTAAAGCCACCACCTGCACTGTAACTCTCCAGTGTAGCCAAGGCCTGAGTTGTAGCAATAATAGCAGCCAAGAATCCGGTGGCACCTTATAGACTAACAGACGTATTGGAGCATGAGCTGTCGTGGGTGAATACCCACTTCATCAGATGCAACAATAGTCCCATATGGGCTAGTGGTCAGGATTCCTGGTTTTCACCCAGGTGGCCTGGGTTCAACTTCTGGTGTGCGAAGAGTGCAGAGCTTTTGCCCAGAGTGGAGGCAGGAAATGAAAGGAACAGGAAGGGATCCTGCCAGCAGTGGAGTTAGACAGTGTAGGGAGGGGACCCCAGAAGTGGGGGTGGGGCAGTGGTTTGTGGGGAGATGAGGGAAGGATCCCAGCAGTGTGGGAAGTTGACAACCTGGAGAGCACAGGCCTGGAATGGGGACCTGGAAGAGTGAATGTGTCCCTCTAAACCCATCAACTGCAGACTAGGCAGGCTTGGAAGAATTGTGTATTTGTTGGTAAATGTCAATTTCTGTGTAAACACACAACCCAATGGCAAAATATTTCCATCAATAATCATCAGATTTGACAGATGGGCAAAGTAAGAAACATGCTGCTTGAGAACTTATCATGTTGTAGGAGCAGCAGTGATCTGTATGCTCTGTATAACCTGTATGCTCAAAAGGTCTGTTAAACTCCCCCAGCTTGTGTCCTTTCCCTCTTTGAATGCCTGTGAAGTGGCTTTCCCACTCTCCTTTGTACCTCCAGTGAATGCCCTTCACCCGGCCCATCTGGCCAGTGGTTCGCTGTGTTACATTCTATTGCACCTCAGGGAGACTGATCTTCATCGCACCGTCCATCGCTGCGCTGTGGGACACTTACCTTAAAGGATCCTGACATCTCCACTGCCAGGCCTGTCCTGGGAGCGTGAGTATGAGTGTGACACCCTCCCCCATCCCTTCTTTTGAGCTTAGCTATCAAGCTAATAAATGTGCTGCTTTCTGCCAAACTCTGGGGGGGGGAGGGGCATTATTAGTCCTCTCTAAGCTTACTAACTGACCCAATTTTGGGTAACACAAGCAACATTGTTTGATCTGTTATTGTACCAAAGGGGGAGATGGTTGTCTATAAAGGAGGGTAAAGACTAAATGCCTTTGATGAGAATGGGATTTGAACCCATGCAGGCAGAGCATAATGAGGTAGCAGTCCATCACCTTAACCACTCGGTCACCTCATCTGAGCTGTCAAAAAACGGACAGGAGGAGAAATCTAAGGCCGACAGAGATAGGGACACTAAGGAGTTTTTAAATACTAAGCGTAAGCAGGGTCTGAATGAGCTCCCCTCTCTCACCTAGTGAGGAGCTGGGGAAAGACTTCAGGAACAGACCGTGTTTGCATAGACACACCTACTCTGCCTAGCTATGCAGCATGATGGGGCCGCTTCCCCAAAATGACCAGTTTGGGATGGTCTTGGGTTACAAATCACTTTAGGATTGAGTGGAATGAAATGTTATTCTCCTTCCTGTATGAGTGAAGGGCAGCAGAACATACCTAGTCCGTCCTGATGGAGGGTTAGGTGAGTGAGGAATAGCTTTTATTGGACTGCAGAGAAGTGACTGAGGATGTCACCCTAAACCATTGGTCCCCAAACATTTCACATTGTGCCCTCTTAGCCATGGCTGTGGCCCCTCGGAAGCCACGGTCAAGAACCGGGGCTGGGAGGAGTGGGGCTGTTGCTTGCTGGGGAGAGGGGTGCGGACAGGGGTAAAGGGGTCGATGCCGGGCTGGGAGCCAGAGTCTCAGGCTGAGGGTGGGGTTGGGGAAGAGCTGTGGCAGAGTGGTGCTCCCTCCCTGCCCTCTATGTGGGCTGGCTCAGGTCCTGAGGTGCCCCCATGAATGTTCCTCTGTGTCCCCCTAGGAGTCCCACCCCACATTATGGGGACCACTGAACCCTACTCGCTAAGCCGGGGCTAGTGATGCCAAACCCCCGGGAAAGGGAGAACAAGTGTGGGGGCCCCAGCACCAGAACCATGCCCCTACCTTCTGTCTGTGGCTCTACCCCCTTCCACCCATGGCCCCATCCACTGTCACTTCTGTTCCACCCCTTCCCCCACCAGCCCCACCCTATCACTCCTTTACCCCTGCCCCGCTGTGGCCCTGAGACCAGAGTAGCTCTGTGCCCCTGCTGCAGCCCCCAGGCTGTAGCAGGGAGTGGGAGCTCCTCCAGCCCTGGGGCTGACATAGGGGAGACTTTTCCAGGGGGACCTAACTTGGCCAGGGCCCCTGATCATGGGCCCCACTGTCCCCTTGGCAGTGCAAGGTTTGGGGAGGCTGAGCCCCCTTGTCATAAACAGATAGCTAAGGGTTAATGTTCTTTTACCTATAAAGGGGTAACACCAGTAACCTAAAACACCTGACCAGAGGACCAATCAGGAAACAAGACTTTTTCAAATCTGGGTGGAGGGAAGTTTGTGTGTGAGTTCTTTGTTCTTTGTCTTGTATCTGTGGCGTCTCGGCTATGAGAGTGATTTTTCTATCTCCTGCCTTTCTAATCTTCTGTTTCCAAGTTGTAAGTACAAAGATAATAAGACAATAAGTTTATATGGTTTTTTTTTTGTATTTACATGTGTGTAGTTGCTGGAATGTTTAAATTGTATTCTTTTTGGATAAGGCTGTTTATTCATTTTTTTCTTTTAAGCAAATAACCCTGTATTTGTCACCTTAATACAGAGAGACCATTTTTATGTCCTTTTCTTTCTTTTTATATAAAGCTTTCTTTTAAGACCTGTTGGATTTTTTCTTTAGTGGGGACTCCAGGGAATTGAGTCTGCAGCTCACCAGGGAATTGGTGGGAGGAAGAAGTCAGGGGGAAAATCTCGTTGTGTTAGATTTACTAGCCTGACTTTGCATACCCTCTGGGTAAGGGGGAAGAGAGATTAGCTATCTTGGTACTTCTATTTCCAGGACTGGAAACAGGGAGGGGGGAGTCCCTCTGTTTAGATTCACGGAGCTTGCTTCTGTATATCTCTCCAGGAACCCACGGAGGGAACACCTGGAGGGGAGGAGGGGGAAGGGAAATGGTTTATTCCCCTTTGTTGTGAGACTCAAGGCATCTGAGTCTGGGGGTCCCCCGGGGAAGGTTTTGGGGAGACCACAGTGAGCCAGGCACTGTATAAATCCCTGGCTGGTGGCAGCTTTACCAGGTCCAAGCTGGTAACTAAGCTTGGAGGTTTTCATGCTAACACCCATATTTTGGACGCTAAGGTCCAAATCTGGGAAAAAATGTTATGACACCCCTCCCCCCTGAGCCTCCATTACGAGCCGCCCAGGCTACCACTGCTCAGTGTGTGGCCAGTCTCTGTGTTTTCTGCTGCTCGTTCTGGGGAGCCTGGCCGGCCTTAGGGGTGGTGCCCCCCAATAGCCGCCCAGGGCTCCAGGGGTCAAAGGGCACCGTGTGGCAGTGCAAAGGTGCTCACTGCTCTCCCCTGCCCCAATGCTCCTCCATGGGTCCATAGAGGTTTGAGGGGAGTAAGGAGCAACCCTATGTGCTCCATGCGTCCTGGTCACTTTTCCCACTTGGGCTGTGCTGTGAGGGGAGCATCAGAAGCTGCTGCTCTCTGCCCTCCCGCTATGCAGCCCAGCTGAGGAAAGTGATCTGGATGCAGGGAGCTCGGATGATCTCACTTCTTGCCCCCACAGCCCCTAGGGGTGCCCAGATGAGCAGCGTTCCAGGGAGGAGTGGGGGGCAGCAATGCCAGCTGCTCCATGCACACAGGTCAGTCTCCCCATGTGGGTGCAGGACGGGGTGCAAGAGTTTCTGTGATGCCTATTCTATCAATATCGTCACTCAATACCAGGCACTCAAATTCACCAGTCTTAGTACTTAGACGTTTAGCGTTTGTATTTAAGCACTTCTAAAATGTGTCCCATTTTAGCTGTCTGCTATTACATGATGTAATTGAGGGAGACTCTTTCATTTCACTGTTTCTCATCAGAACCTACCTGTACATTATCATCTTCCATCCTCTCCACCTTACTAGGCTATAGAGAATCCCTGTGAATAGTTCCTCTCCTAACGGATGTTTCTGTCTGAACCCTGTGCTCCTCAGCGCCTGTCGGCTTTCCCCAGCTCTGAGGCTATGTCTACACTGCGCACCTTACCACGGTGCAGCTGTGCCACTCTAACCATGCCATTGTAAGGTGCGCTGTGTGGCCGTCCTTATTGCTGGGAGAGAGCTTCCCCGGCAACAAAGCCAAACTACCTCCAATGAGGGGCAGGAGCTTCGTCACCGGGAGCACAGCTCCACCTATGAAGCGCTGTTCACACTGCCGCTTTTCATGGCTCAAATTTTGGCATTCGGGGAGTGTTTTTTCTCACCGCAGAGAGACAAAATTTTTAGCAACAAAAGCCGAAATTAAAAAAAACTCCTCTGCAACCTATTTAATTTTACCTTTATACAACCTTTATACTGCCTCCAGTTCTGGTGTCCTCATCTGAAAAAGATGTTGTGAAATTGGAGCTAGGGCAGCAAAGAGCCACCAAATGTTCTGAGGGCTGGAGAAAAATGCCTTCCAGTGAGCTATTGAAAGAGCTCAACCTGTTTAGCTTATCAAAAGAAGATTGAAAGGTGATTTCATTGAAATGTTGAAG
The DNA here is from genome assembly GCF_025201925.1 of Gopherus flavomarginatus. Lineage (NCBI taxonomy): Eukaryota > Metazoa > Chordata > Testudines > Testudinidae > Gopherus > Gopherus flavomarginatus. The sequence goes on from NW_026115095.1 coordinate 180,964, forward strand.
TGCCTTAATAGAGAGAAAAGATTGGGTATTTACGGGCTCTTGAATGGAGCAGAGAAAGGCATAACAAGACCCAATGGCTGGAAAGTGAAAAGAGACAAATTCATATTACAACTGAGGCACAATAGTCAACAGCGAGGATGATTCACCACAGGAGCAAGCTACCAAGGAAAGTGGTGGATTCACCATCTCCTGATGTCATTTAATGAAGACTAGATGCCTTTCTGGAATGTGTTTGCCCCCAAAGTAGCTGTTATGTCATACAGGAGGCCTGTGATATGCAGGTTAGACGCTCTAATGGTTTCTTCTGACCATGAAGTCGACTAATTTCTGAAAAACTGAGTGTAGCATTGGGAGCAGCGTCTTATGTTTTCCTGTCTAGCCGGCTTGCTGCCTAGAACGAACGCTCCTTGAGTAGGGTGATCCACAGGGAGTAGCTCAAACCTCCAAAGGTCCAGGCCAGGGGCAGGACATTAGCCCAGCAAGGGAGGGGTGTGGCAGTGACATCACAAAGGCCTTTTGCAGGACCTCAGACTATTGGTCAAAGGTGGTGGGGAGGTGGTGACCTCACAGAGAGATGCTGACATCAGCCAGGCAGGACAGGGGCGAGGGGCCAGGGAAACCTCAGAGACCTCTGTGGCTTTGCTTCAGCACGTTTCCTTCTCCAGGTCTCTCTTTGAGGACTGAGAGATTATTTGGGGTCATGGACGTGAGCGCCAGGAGGAACCTCTTTCGAGTTTCCTCCTTCCCTTGTAGTGATTTTACTAGAAAACAGCCGTCCCTGTTTAGAAGGTAAGAGCCTCCTGGAGGTTTGAAACCTGTTCAGTCTGATCTATCTGTTGACAAGTGAATTCTAGGCATGGAAAACACGAGCTTAAGGAGGCAGAATTTTATTGCGCACCTGGGATTTTGTCCCTTAGAATCGCTGGGGACATTAGGGTTTGTCCTTTTTGTTTCACCTCTTCCTCCATCCCTCCCTCCTCTTCTTCTCTTGCTTCTTTTGTCCTTTCTCCTGTTCCCTTCCCAACAACAGGACGGAGGTGTGTGTGTGTGTGTTGCAGGGAAGTCCTCTGCAGCTCCCACTATGGAAGGTCCACCCAAAAATGTGGGACTGAAATAGTGCTCGGGCAGTGATCCCCACCGGTGACCTGGGCCATCCTTTGGGCTCTCTGGTGAGAACCCTCAGCCTCCCGTCCTCAGTCTCTACCCTGATTGGTTGAGCAGGGGGTTATTGACAGGGAGGAGACTCAGGTCCTTGTTGTTCTCTTTTAAGATCAAGTAAATAAGTCAGAACCAGTTCTATCTTTGATTAATTTTGCTGCTTCTCTGCATTAATTGTCTCTGAGCAGTTGATGATTCCCTCTAACATTGCAGTTCTCCTCAAATACTTGCTGAATAATTACTGTCACTGTTGTTGGTCTGGAGCTCATCTGAGAGCACAGTATTCAGGTCATTCAATGTCTGAAATTCAAGATCCGATGGTTTGTTTGAAAATCAGGGCTCTTGGGTCCTATTCCCAACACTGCCTCTGACGGGCTGTGTGACCTAAGACAAGTCAATTCTCCTTTCTCAGCCTTAGCTTCTCCCTCTTTCAAGTAGGGATAATAATGATCCGCTCTTACCTACCTCATGGTGGGTGAAGGATGCGGATCCATTTGGGAGTGTCACTAGAAGTAGTGCATAATATGAATTTTCCCATCATGTTTACTCAGAGCAGATTATGACATAATAGATTAGCTGAAATAGTCTATTTTATTTGTATTTTTTTATTTTGAAATTGTTAATAGTAGCAACGACTTAGCTCAGATTGAAGCATCTTATCTAATGGTTGAGATGTAAGTGTCTCCCCTTTGTGTGCGAGGAGACAATTTAACACACTCTGACAAAGAGGAGATGCTTTTGTTTTGCAACAAAATATTTTTGCAAAGATCTTTCATCCCACTTGTTATGATTTTGAGAAACAAACTGGTTTAGTCTAAATGGGATTTTCGGACAGAAACGGTTTGAATGAAATTTTCCCACCATCTCGATTCCTGGGCTCTGGGGTGTTTTCATCTGTTAGAACAAGAGTCAGAACTGGTTGCTTCTCTTTCTGGCTCTGCCATCGCCTTGTTGTGTAGGCCTTGGGTAGGTCACTTCCCTTCTCCCATCTGTCCAATCGGAACAAGAACAGTTCTCGAACTATGGGCAGTTTAGAGCCCAAGTGAGATAAGGGGCGTTAAAGCCCTCTGTGAAGGAGAAAGGGGAGTTTCACAGTGTTTAGCACCAAGGAATTCTAAAGTTTGCTAAAATGTCTAGTCTGTGGAAACAAGAAATGGTCGGGGCCAAACTTATTAACCACTGCCTTTTTAAAGCCCATTCAAAGATGTGAGTCCCTATCTTTTAGGTACCTGTGGTTCTTTGCCAGCAGCAGAGAAGAGCTTCCTGCCTCCGTTTTTGTGGCCTTAACAAAACCAGGTGTTGTGCCCCAGTTCTTGCCTGAGACCCCTGAAAAAGAACATCTTCCCATCCATGAACAAGACAGGACCTATCTTTCAAAGGGGAACAAAAAGACCTCTGGGACTTACAGGCTAGCTAGCCTGACTGCCATAGCTGGAGAGATCCTGCAATACATTCTTAAACACTCAGTTTGTCAGCAGCACCTACAGGATGATTTGGTTCTTATGACTAGTGAGCGTGGAATTGTCAAGAACAAATCATTCCAAACCAATCCTCTTTCCTTCTTTGGCAGGGTTCTGGGCCTGGTAGAGGTGAGTAAACAATAGATGGGATCTAGCTTGGTGTTACTAAGGCTTTTGACACAGTCCCGTAGGACATTCTCAGAAGCAAACGAGGGAAATGTAGTCCAGCTGCAATCAGTGTAATGTGGGTGCAGAGCTGGTTGAAAGCCAAGACTCCAGGAGCCCTTCTCCATGTTTAGCTGCCCAACGGGGAGGGTGAATCTAGTGGGTCTGGCAGGGATCTGTCCGATGTCAGGTACTATTCTATCTTTTCATGAATGATTTGGAAAATAGAGTGGAGAGCATGCTCCTAAAGTTTTACAACTGACACCAAGCACTTTGGAGCACAGGATTGAAATTCAAAACACCCTTAACAAATTGGAGACTTGGTCTTCTTGAGCCAAACTCCATGGTTAGGGCTCTCTCTCTGCACTGGGCTGAAGTGAAACCCCAGAGCCAAGCACTCCTCCTGGGCAGTGAGCTCCGACCTTGATTGGTCAGATGCTGCTTAGCACTGTCAGAGCAGCTTTTGCTGGGGGATTCTCCCAGCAATTTCCAATAGCGGGAAAGTATGAAATCCCCATTTGACTGCTGGGGACAGAGCCCGAGAGTGGGAGCAACTTGCCCAAAGTCCCCAGGCAAAGGAAAACAACCAGCAGAGGAACCAATAGGAAACCCAGCAATGGAACTCAGGAGTCCTGGGGTGTGCTATGGTGACCAGATGTCCCAATTTTATAGGGACAGTCCGAATTTTGGGGTCTTTTTCTTTTCTAGGATCCTATTACCCCCCACGCCGTCCCGATTTTTCACACTTGCTGTCTGGTCACCCTAGGATGTGCACATGTGTGGGTCCCAGCTGCTCCCTGCCCCCCTCATTGAAGCAGATGTGCAGGGTTACTGCCCTGGGAAGTGCAGGGCACTAGTGGATGTGGGTTTGGCTGGAGGTAGGGTCTGGCTTCAGGCAGGGCAAGGGCTGCGGGGCTGGCTGGCTTCAGGCAGGGGGGTGCATCAGGGGTTGGCTGGAGACAGGGCAGGGAGGATGCGGCTGGTGCAGGCAAAGCAGAAGGTGCAGGGCTGGCTGGAGACAGAGGCTGACTGCCGGCAGGGCAGGGCAGGGGGTGCAGGGCTGGCTGCAGGCAGGGCGTGGGGCAGGGCCGGTGCAAGGAAGTTTCATGCCCTAGGCGAAACTTCCACCTTGCACCCTCCCCCCCCGCACCTCTGCCCTGAGGCGCCCCACCCGTGGCAGCTTCCCCCCTCCACCCTGAGGCTCCCCTCTTGTGGCAACTCTCCTGCTCTGCCCTGCGGCACCCCCCTCGCCCGAGCTCACCCCTGCTCCGAGCACGAGCACCCCGAGCACGCCATGGCCGCTTCACTTCTCCCACCTCCAAGGCTTGCGGCGCCTAAGCCTGCCAGGCAGTCAAGCACCCTCCTCTGAGCCACAGCAGCCCTGACAGTTGACAATAGAGGCACCTTAACCCCTGAGTTCCTTCAATGTGTCCCCCTCGGGGGTCCAGCTCCGATCACCAGATACTCGGTGTATGTCTATACCACCTGCCGAATCGGTGGGCAACGATCGATCCAGCGGGGGTCGATATATCGTGTCTAGTGTAGATGCAATACATTGAGTGCTCTCCCCTCGCCTGCTGTACTCCAGCTCGGTGAGAGGCGCAGGCAGAGTCTACGGGGAGCTGCAGCAGTCAACTCACCGCGACTGTGACATTATAAGTATAATCTAATATCTCATTGAAAGGTGACAGGGCCAGAAAGAGTTAATTAACTCACCTCACCGACTGACCTGACCCGTGGGTGAACCTTAAAAACTGGTTAACAAGATATGTAAATGAACAGAGCTTTGAAATGCAAGTCTGCAGTGTTAGAGGTAGAAGGGGAGGTGTTTGCTCAGGTCTTGTGATGTCATTAAACAAGTCTTGTCTATTGCTATAGTTTTAATTCAAAGAGCAAAAAAAGAATATTAACATTTATGATGATACTTGAGTGAAATAGTATTATTGTCTGTGTCTCTTTGAAGGTTGTGGTAATCTGTATCTGAACTGTTTGATGGATGTACTAATTGCCAGGATGTTTGGAAGAAGAGTTAAGCCTATTGTTTTCTCAGGCTGAAAGGCTGCTGAAAATGTTTAAGAACCTGGGACACGATCCTTCTTCATCTCAGATCTGCTTTGGGTTTCAAGAGGGGGAAACCTTAAGCCACAAGGATTGAGATCCCCAGTCATTGACTGGAGCCACCCTGAATATGAACATTGGATTATAACCTATGGACTATTTCTAAAAGGACTTTTGGCAACTACAAGCTCATCTCTACTTTGTATCTGAACCTCAAAAATTGAATTCAAGTCTCTATGTCTATTAATCTTTTAACCAACACTCACTCTCTCTCTTTTCTTTTCTAATAAATTTTAGCTTAGTTAATAAGAATTGCCTATAGCTTATATTTTAGGTATAATCTAAGTTATAATTGAACCTGGTTATGTGGCTGATCCTTTGGGATCCGAAGAATCTTTTCTTTTATATGATGAAGTAAGATTTTCAGGAATCATCATCATATCTAACAGGTGTGTCTGGACAGAGGCCTGAGGCTGGGTACTTTAAGGGAACTGTGTGGTTTAAACTTCTAAGTAACCAGTGAGGTACTACAGAAGCTGTTTTGTGCTGGCTTAGTAAATCTAAGTATTGAAATAACCAGCAGCGTTTGGGATTTGTCTGCCCTGTTTTGTTTGCAATTCACTCTGATTGAGTGAGCTGAGCTGGCTCCCACGGGCAGCACCGTCACACCTACAGCCAGGCTGCAGAGGTCCGGGGGATCTTAGGGGCCTTGGGGTGCACAGATACCTATGTCCAGGCCATAGCGGTCCCTGGGGGGCTTAGAGAGTTTGGGGGGGACACAGATACAAATCTCCATGCTCTAGGGGTCCCATGGGGGCTTAGAGTGTTCGTGGGGGGCACATATTCTTACATCCAGGCTGTAGGGTTACCAGGGGGGCTTAGGGGGTTAGTGGGGGGCAAAGATACCTACGTCCAGGCTGGAGGCATCCAGGGAGTCTTAGGGGATTTGTGGGGGCCAAAGACACCTATGATGTCCAGGCTGTAGGGGTACCAGTGGGTTTTAGGGGTTCGAGTGGGCACAGATACGTATCTCCAGGCTGTATCGTTCCCAGGGGGGGTTAGAGGTTTTGTGAGGGGCACAGATATCTACGTCCAGATTGTAGATGTCCCGGGAGGGGGGGGGTTAGGGGGGTTGTGGGAGTGCAAATACCTATGTCCAGGCTGTAGGGGTTCCTGGGGGCTTAGAGGGTTTCTGAGGGGCACATATACCTACGTGCACACTGGAGTGTCGCAAGGGGCTTATGGAGTCTATATGGGGTACAGATACCAATGTTCTGGCTGTATAGGTCCCTCGGGGGCTTAGGGGGTTTGTGGGGGGCACAGATACCTAAGTTCAGGCTGGAGGGATTTCGGAGGGGCTTAGGGTCTGTCACAGAGTGTGGGGAAGTCCGGTCCTGCACCCCTCTTCCTGGGACTCACAGTGACTCTCAGCCAGCCAGTAAAACAGAAGGTTTATTGGACAACAGGAGCGAAGGATACAGCAGAGCTTGGAGGCACAAGCAGGACCCCACAATCAAGTCCTTCTAGAGGTTCAGGAAACTTAGTTCCCAGTTTGGGAATCCCTGAATTCCAACCACCCAGACCAAAACCGAAACTGAACTAACCCAACTCCCTCCAGCTGGCCATTTCCTGTGTCCAGCTTCCCGGGCAAAGGTGCTGACCCCTCCCCCCGCCTATCTCAGGTTACAGGCTGAGCACGTGTCCGGTCCTAAAGTCACCCCCTGCTCTCCCATCCCCCACACAGACAGTCCCTACTCCATTACAGTTAGGCACAGAGCATTTCCCGCATGGAGTAAGAGTGACACAGTGTGGCCACACTGGGTAAGGCACAGAGCATTTTCCGCATGGAGCAACAGTGACACCATGTGGCCACGCACGGTAACGCACAGAACATTTCCCATATGGAGCAACTGTGACACCGTGTGGTCAGGCAGGGTAATGCACAGACCATTTCCCGCATGGAGCAACATTGACACCTTGTGACTACACCAGGTAATGGACAGAACATTTCTCTCATAGTTGAAGAGTGACAACATGTGGCCATGCAGGGTAATGCACAGAGCATCACGCCTATGTAGAGGCTGTAGAGATCCCTGAGGGGCTTAGGGGTCGTGGGGGGCACAGATAGCTACGTCCAGGCTGGAGACATTCTGGTGGGCATTAGGGGCTTCATGAGGGCCACAAATATCTACGTCAGGGCTGGAGAGGTCCCTGGATGGCTTAGGGGGTTGTGGTGAGCATAGATACATACGTCCAGGCTGTAGTGGTCCCTGGGGGTTTAAGAAGTTGGTAAGGGTCACAGAAATCTATGTATGGTCTGGAGGGGTCCCTGGGGGACTTAAGGGTTTGTGGTTGCGCAGATACCTACGTACCGGTTGGAGGGGGCCCTGGGGAGCTTAGGGGGTTTGTGTGGCGTACACGTAGCTATAACCAGGCTGGTGGGGGCAATATGGGTCTTAGAAGGCTGGTGGGGGGCAGAGATACCTATGTAGGGACTGGAGAAGTCCTGGGGAGGGCTTTGGGGGTTCCTGGAAGTCACAAATATCTACGTCCAGGCTGGAGGAGTTCTGGGGGTATTAGGGAGTTGTGCGGGGGCACAGATACCTATATCGAGGCTGTAGGGGTCCTGGGGTTGCTTTGGGGAATTTTGGGGTACAGATACCTACTTCCATGCTGTAGGGGTCGCTGGGAGGATCAGTGGGTTCGTGAGGGTGCACAGATATCTATGTCCGGTCTATAGGGATCCTGGGGGGGGCTTAGGGGTTTGTAAGGGGCACAGATACATTCATCCAGGCAAGAGGGGTCCTAAGGACCTTAGGGGGTTCATGCTGGGCACAGATACCTGCGTCTAGGCTGGAGGGGTTTTGGGGGTCTTAGGAGGGTTGTGTGGGCACAGATACCTATGTCGATGCTGGAGGGGTCCTGTCATGTCTTAGCGGATTCGTGGGGTCAGAGATACCTACATCTAGGCTGGAGGGGTTCCGGGGGGATTAGATGTGTTTGTGGGGGAACAGATACCTACATCCTGATGGTAGGTGGCCCTGGGTAGCTTATTCGGTTTTTGTCGGTCACAGATACAAACATCCATGCTGTAGGGGTCCCGAGGGACTTTGTGGGGCTCTAGGGGTCACAGATACCTACCTACAGTCTGGAAGGTTCCTGTGGGTATTAAGGGGTGTGTGGGGCATACAGATGCCTACATCTGGGCTTGTGGGTTCCCTGGGGGCTTAGAGGTTTGTGGAGAGCACAGATACCATTATCCAGGCTAGATGGGTTCTGGTGGGATTAGGGGGTTGTGGGGGGCACAGATACCTATGTAAGCAGAAGCAGGATGAACTCTACCCTCACATCTGGTGGTGAATTATGGCAAGTGTGGAAAAGGATTCCAGGGTCTGATCATGTTTGCATAGACACAGCCACTGTGCGTGACACGGCCACGGCAGTCTGCGATGGTTACTTTGGCAGCTATGGTATCCCCAGTTTATTTGTTGTTGGGGTGTGAGATGTGGAGTGTTGTCACCCTGATTGTGTGGATGAGGAACTGTGAAACAGCTTTGAGACAGGGATTCTCACCATCAGTTGAGTGGCACTCACTAGACAAGGGAGTGGGCTCCTTGGGTGAACCAAAAACACCAATTACATCTTCTTCTTCTTTAGCAGTTGAATAGTAGAGCTGGTTGTTGAATTTCTTAATAAGTGAAGATTCAGGTTTCTGAGCTGAAGTCATTGAAGTGCTGTGTTAAAGAGTGGGGGAGTTTGAAACTATATTGCAAAACAGCTGATGGAGAAGAGCCGTTTGTGGAACACTTGAAATTGCTCATGGAGTGAAGTAAGCTAAGCAGTTTTTGGAGACAGTTGGAGCAGATCACAGGTTGGCTGGTGGAGCAGAGCAGCTGGTGGACTGAGCTGAGCGGTTTGTGGGAAAGGTAGAAGCAGAATCCCACGGAGAGGCAGGGCAGACAGCAGTGGACCACGTAAGGTGCCCATTTCTACCCAGGTTGGCAGGGGGGAAAACCCGGCAGATAGACTCTTGAACTCTGGGGCTGTGGGAATGTGGGTGATTATGGGGTTGCTGGAGTCTTGAAATATTTGAGGTATTGTACTTTGGAGTCTTGGGGTGATTTTGGGATTGCTAGATTCTAGAGCCCAGGGAAAAGGACACGGCCTAGTTGAGGTGTTTTCCAAATTTAATACTATGTTGTTTATCTCATGTTATTAAACATTTTCTGCTATACCCAGATTCTATGATTGCGAGAGGGGAAGTATTGCCTCTTTGAGGCACCTAGGGATGTGTATGTAAAATTTTCCCATGTCACTGGGTGAGGGCTCGATCTGGTTTGCATTACGTAATAGGGAAGGGACCCCTATGTATTGAACCCAGTCCTTGCTGCTATCAATTCAGCCTGGCAGACTGGTTCCACCTATGTCCAGGCTAAAGGGGTCCCTGGGGGTTTTAGGGGGTTCCTTGGGGGTACAGAGATCTAGTCCATGCTGGAAGGGTCCCTGGGGGCCCAGGAGTTTGGTGGGGGGCACAGATACCTATGTCCCAGCTGCAGGGGTCCCAGAGGGGCTTAGGGAGTGTCATGGAGTGTGGTGGAATCTGGCCCGGCAAACCTCTTCCAGGGATACACAGAGATTCTGCCACCCAGTAAAACAGAGGGTTGTTTTGGCCAACAGGAACGAAGGATACAGCAGGGCTTTGGGGCAAAACCAGGACCCGTCAGTCGAGTCCTTCTGGGGGTTCAGGAAGCTTAGTTCCCAGTTTGGGATTCTCTGAATTCCAACTACCCAGATCCAAACCAAAACTGAACTAACTCCCTCCAGCCAACCCCTTCCTGTGTCCAGCTTCCCGGGCAAAGGTGCTCACTCTCTCAGCCCTGCCTAGCTCGAGTTACAGGCTTAGGTCCTCTCCCTCACCTAAAGTCAATCCCTGCTCTCCCATCCCCCACACAGACAGTCCCCACTCCATCACAGTAATGCCCAGAGCATTTCGCGCATGGAGCAACAGTAACACTGTGTGGCCATGCAGGGTAATGCCCAGAGCATTTCCCCCGTGGAGCAACAGTGACACCATGTGGCCACATAGGGTATTGCAAAGAGCATTTCCTGCATGGAGCAAGAATGACACCATGTGGCCACATAGGGTAATGCACAGAGCATTTCCTGCATGGAGCAAGAGTGACACCGTGTGGCCATGCAGGGTAATACACAGAGCATTTCCTGCATGGAGCAACAGTGACACCGTGTGGCCACACAGGGTAATGCACAGAGCATTACCACGCATGGAGCAACAGTGGCACCGTGTGGCCACGCAGGGTAATACACAGAGCATTTCCTGCATGGAGCAACAGTGGCACCGTGTGGTCACGCAGGGTAATGCACAGAGCATTTCCCCGCATGGAGCAACAGTGACACCGTGTGGCCACACAGGGTAACACACAGAGCATTTCCTGCATGGAGCAACAGTGACACCATGTGGTCACTCAGGGTAATACACAGAGCATTTCCTGCACGGAGCAACAGTGACACCATGTGGTCACGCAGGGTAATGCACAGAGCATTTCCTGCATGGAGCAACAGTGGCACCGTGTGGACACACAGGGTAATACACAGAGCATTTCCTGCATGGAGCAACAGTGACACCATGTGGTCATGCAGGGTAATGCACAGAGCATTTCCCCGCATGGAGCAACAGTGACACCGTGTGGCCACATAGGGTAATACACAGAGCATTTCCAGCATGGAGCAACAGTGACACCATGTGGTCACTCAGGGTAATACACAGAGCATTTCCTGCACGGAGCAACAGTGACACCATGTGGTCACGCAGGGTAATGCACAGAGCATTTCCTGCATGGAGCAACAGTGACACCATGTGGCCACACAGTTTAATACACAGAGCATCGCACCTACGTGGAGGCTGTAGAGATCCCTCGAGGGCTTATGGGGGTTCGTAGGGTCACAGATACCTACAACCAGTATGGACGGGACCCTGGGAGAGTTAGGGTGGTTGTGAGGGGCATAGGTACTTGCGTCCAGGCTGTAGAGGTCCTGGTGGGGATTAAAGGCTTCCTGGAGGACAGCAATATCTACGTCCAGGCTGAGGGGTCCCTGGACGCTTAGGGGGTTGTGGTAAGCACAGTGATCCCTGGGAGTATAGGGACTTGGTGAGGGGCACAGATATCTATGTATGTCCTGGAGGGGTCTCTGGGGGGGGCTTAGTGGTACTGTAGGAGACACAGGTACCTACGTCCAGGCTATAGGTATTCTGGGGGGGGCTTAGGGCTTTGGGGGTGCACAGATATCTAGATCCAGGCTGGAGGGGTCCCGGGGGGATTAGGTTGTTTGTGGGGAGGGGCACAGATATGTACATCCAGGCTGGAGAGGTTCCGGAGAGGATTAGGGGTTTTTGCGGATGGCAGAGATACCTGTCTCCATACTCTAGTTGTCCCGGGGGGCTTAGGGTTTTTTGGGAGGCACAGATATCTATGTCCAGCTTGGAGTGGTTCCTGGGGGGTTTAGGGAATTCCTGGGGGGCACAGATACCTAGGTCCATGCTGTAGGGTTCCCTGGGTGGATTAGGTGTTTTCTGGGTGGCAGAGATACCTACGTCTAGGTTGTAGGGGTCCCTGGGAGGCTTAGGGGGTTTGTGGGGGGCAGAGATACCTACTTCCAGGCAATAGGTCTTCCATGAAGAATTAGTGTGTTGGGGGGGCACAGATACCTAGGTTCAGGCTGGAGGGTTCCCGGGGGGGGGCTTACGCCGTTTGTGTTGGGCACAGATATCTGCATCCAGGCTGGAGTGGTCCCTGTGGGGGCTAAAGCGGTTTCTGGTGGGCACAGATAACTACCTCCAGGCTGGAGGGGTTTCTCGGCACTTAGGGGTTCTGGGGGGCACAGATACTTCCATCCAGGCTGGAGGGTCCCTGTGGCGCTTTGCGGGTTCATGTGGGGCACAGATACCTAAGTCCAGGCTGGATGGGTCCAGGGGGGGCTTATGGGGTTCAGGGAGCACAGATGCTTATCTCTAGGCTATAGGGGTCCCTGGTGGGCTTAGGGGGTTTTGGGGGGCGCCCAGATACCTAAGTCCATGCTGTAGGCGTCCCTACAGGTGCTTATGGGTTCGTAGGGTGCACAGATACTTATGTCCAGTCTGGAGGGGACAGGGGGGGTTGGGGTTTCATGAGGGCACAGATACAAACCTCCAGGCTGTAGGAGTCCCAGGGAGGCTGTGGGGGTACAGATACCTACATCTAGTCTGGATGGGTCCTGGGGGTTATAGGGGGTTTGTGGGGGGCACAGATACCTAGGTACAGGCTGTCGGTGTCCCGAGGAGATTAGGCGGTTCACTGGGGGCTCAGATACATCCAGGCTGGATGTGTCCCGAGGAGCTTAGGGGGTTTGTGGGGTGCTCAGACACCTGTGTCCAGGCTGTAGGGATCCCTGGGAGGTTAGAGGTTCGTGGGTGTCACAGATAGGGACTTCCAGGCTGAAGGGGTTGCTGGTACGTTTAGGGGGTTTGTGGGAGTACAGATACCTACGTCCAGGCTAAAGGGGTAATGGGGGTGCTTAGGGAATCGGGGCGGACACAGATACCTACGTCCAGGGTCTAGGGGTCCCGAGTGGATTGGGGGTTGAGGGGGAAACAGATGCCTACGTCCTAGCTGAAGGGGTCCTGGGTGGTTTAGGAGGTTCGTTGGAGTCACAGATACCTAAGTCCAGGCTGTAGGGGTTCCTGGGGCATTCGGGGATTTCTGGGGGTCACAGATACCTACGTTCAGACTGGAAGGGTTCCAGAGGGCTTAGGAGATTAATAGGGGGACAGATACCAACATCCTGGCTGTAGGCGTTCCCGTGGGGATTAGGTGGTTTATGGAGGGCACAGATTACTCATAGACTCATAGACTCTAGGACTGGAAGGGACCTCGAGAGGTCATCGAGTCCAGTCCCCTGCCCTCATGGCAGGACCAAATACTGTCTAGACCATCCCTAATAGACATTTATCTAACCTACTCTTAAATATCTCCAGAGATGGAGATTCCACAACTTCCCTAGGCAATCTATTCCAGTGTTTAACTACACTGACAGTTAGGAACTTTTTCCTAATGTCCAACCTAAATCTCCCTTGCTGCAGTTTAAGCCCATTGCTTCTTGTTCTATCATTGGAGGCTAAGGTGAACAAGTTTTCTCTCTCCTCCTGATGACACCTTTTTAGATACCTGAAAACTGCTATCATGTCCCCTCTCAGTCTTTTCTTTTCCAAACTAAACAAACCCAATTCCTTCAGCCTTCCTTCATAGGTCATGTTCTCAAGACCTTTAATCATTCTTGTTGCTCTTCTCTGGACCCTCTCCAATTTCTCCACATCTTTCTTGAAATGTGGTGCCCAGAACTGGACACAATACTCCAGTTGAGCCCTAACCAGCGCAGAGTAAAGCGGAAGAATGACTTCTCATGTCTTGTTTACAACACACCTGTTAATGCATCCCACAACCACGTTTGCTTTTTTTGCAACAGTATCACACTGTTGACTCATATTAAGCTTGTGGTCCACTACGACCCCTAGATCTCTTTCTGCCATACTCCTTCCTAGACAGTCTCTTCCCATTCTGTATGTGTGAAACTGATTGTTCCTTCCTAAGTGGAGCACTTTGCATTTATCTTTATTGAACTTCATCCTGTTTACCTCAGACCATTTCTCCAATTTGTCCAGATCATTTTGAATTTTGACCCTGTCCTCCAAAGCAGTTGCAATCCCTCTCAGTTTGGTATCATTCGCAAACTTAATAAGCGTACTTTCTATGCCAACATCTAAATTGTTGATGAAGATATTGAACAGAACCGGTCCCAAAATAGACCCCTGCGGAACCCCACTTGTTATACCTTTGCAGCAGGATTGGGAGCCATTAACAACTACTCTCTGAGTACGGTTATCCAGCCAGTTATGCACCCACCTTATAGCAGCCCCATCTAAATTGTACTTTCCTAGTTTATCTATAAGAATATCATGCGAGACTGTATCAAATGCCTTACTAAAGTCTAGGTATATCACATCCACCGCTTCTCCCTTATCCACAAGGCTCGTTATCCTATCAAAGAACGCTATCAGATTAGTTTGACACGATTTGTTCTTTACAAATCCATGCTGGCTATTCCCTATCACCTTACCACCTTCCAAGTGTTTGGAGATGATTTCTTTGATTACCTGCTCCATTATCTTCCCTGGCACAGAAGTTAAACTAACTGGTTTGTAGTTTCCTGGGTTGTTTTTATTTCCCTTTTTATAGATGGGCACTATATTTGCCCCATTCCAGTCTTCTGGAATCTCCCCCGTCTCCCATGATTTCCCAAAGATAATAGCTAGAGGCTCAGATACCTCTTCTATTAACTCCTTGAGTATTCTAGGATGCATTTCATCAGGCCCTGGTGACTTGCAGGCATCTAACTTTTGTAAGTGATTTTTTTACTTGCTCTTTTCTTATTTTCTCTTCTAAACCTACCCTCTTCCCGTAAGCATTCACTATACTAGACATTCCTTCAGACTTCTCAGTGAAGACTGAAACAAAGAAGTCATTAAGCATCTCTGCCATTTCCAAGTCTCCCGTTACTGTTTCCCCCTCCTCACTGAGAAGTGGGCCTACCCTGTCCTTAGTCTTCCTCTTGCTTCTAATGGATGACAGATACCAATGTCCTGGCTGTAGATGTTTCTCCACGATGGCCTCAGGGCTGGAAGAGCTCCCACTCCCTTCTATTACCTGGGGGCTGCAGCAGGGGCACAGAGCTTCTCTGGTCTCACTCTTTTACCCCTGCCCCGCTCTGGCCCTGACACCAGAGAAGCTCTGTGCCCCTGCTGCAGCCTCTGCGCCATATCAGGGAGTGGGAGCTCCTCCAGCCCTGGGGCCACCATGAGGGAGACTTTTCCAGGGGGACCCAATTTGGCCAGGGGCCCCTGGGACCCCGACAACCTGGATGTAGGGTTATGTGCGACCACAGCCCCTCTATGTACCCCAGGAACATCTACAGCCAGGACATTGGTATCTGTACCCCCCGAACACACAAAGCCCCCCAGGGACCTTTACAGCCAGTATGTTGGTATCTGTGCCCCCCATAAATCTCCTAAGCGCTCCAGGACGCCTCCAGTCTGCATGTAGGTATCAGTGACCCCCAGAAATCCCTGAATGCCCCAGGAACCCCTACAGCCTGGACTTAGGTATCTGTGACTCCAACGAACCTCCTAAACCACCCAAGACACCTCCACCTATGACGTAGGTATCTGTTCCCCCCTCAACCCCCAATCACCTCGGGACCCCTAGACTCTGG